>NC_067400.1:9906186-10038686 GCF_016432865.1 Antechinus flavipes | reverse complement strand
CCACGTCCCCCTCAGTCCTGATTGTTATGAAACACAGAGGAGCACACGGGCAGGAACGGGTGAAGGATCACAGATTTAGAGGCAGATGGGACCTGGGGGGTCTCTAGGACAACCCCCTCATTTACGCCCCGAGAAGGAAAGTGACCTAAGTTACAGAGCTAGTGGGAAGCAGAGCCAGGGTCGAATGCATGTCCCCCAATCTTCTTCCCATGGTACCACACTGCCTTTGGGCGATACAGGAAACCAGAATGTTTAACAAAATTTACATGATTCATCCAGGCTCACACGGCTTACGAGTGTCTGGATTTGAACTTGGTCTCCATGCCCAGGCCTGTTCAGAGCCACCTGCTGCCCCAAGCAGAGGGCCGCATTTCTGTACAGACTCTCTGAATGGGAAGTGATCTCATCTGGTCCTGACAACAACCAAGCTGCGACAGGGATAGACAGGAGAGGTAGTGGGGTGCAATGAACAGGGCTCAGACCTGGTTTCCAGTCCTGCCTTATACGTTTATTGTGTGCCCTGAGTTTGGTGCCACGAGCCAGTTTTATATTCCCAGTTTAAAATCATAATCTTTGGCAGAAATAACGGAAGGAAGATCGGAATTCGGTGTTTCTGCTCTTGGCCAGCTCCCTCCATGATCTTCTGCATACTTGGCTCCTTCTCCGGTTAAACCCTCTTCTTCCTGTTTTTCATCCATCACCAGGCTAAGCTCTTGGGCATTTTGGCCCTTGTTCTTCCAAGGTCAATTACTCTATATTGCCTGCCTTGGTTCCTGTCTGCCCCGCATTCGGTTCTTCAAATCCGACTTGGGGTTCTTCGACCAAAGCCCTCGGTCTCCTTAGACGCCTCCCCCTTTCCTTCCTCATCAGCATCATGGATGTTTTGTCCGAAGCCTCCTTGAGACAACTGCCCTGGAGACTTTTGGGCCATTGGATCCCACCCATCCTTCTCTGAGCGTGTTTCTGACTGCTCCGAACTCTCCCCTTTTATATCTCTCAAAGTTCCCCTCATTCCTACTTATGCTTCATCTACCTTTTGAAGACAATTATCATTAAGTCCAGCGTTTATCACTCAGCTGTTAGGCCCCGACAGAAGTCTGGGTGGTTGCAGTCGACAGTAAATATCCTATTAAGGTGCCGTGCCAGGTTTCATTGTACTTTATCTTCTGCTTCCTTTGGATGGGGGAGAGGAGGAAGAGGAGAAGGAGGAAGAGGAAGAGGAGACATCTTTATTTCTCCCTCCTCATCCTTTGCTTTCTTGAGTTCCCTCACGTGTATAGTCATAGTGTAAAGGAAGCTTCCCTGCTTTTTTTGTTTCTTTTGAATAACCATCCCTAATCACACTTCCATCATGAATCCCATCCCACCCATTCTCAGTGAGTTTGTGTTGCTCTCAAGAGCGGATCCCTTAATCACGTCATACACCGTGCTCGGGTCAGAATGGTGGAATCCTCGTGTGCCCCATTTGGCTCTGAAGTTCTGGAAGCAATAACAGGGGTTCGTAGGTGGAGATGGGAATAATATTAAGGGCGCCGTTATTACAGCATGGTCCGAACGAACTGCTCCCAGGGCACGCTGGAGGATTCCTGGGGACTCTTGGGATGCTGTGATTCAAGGAGAGCAATGATGCTCTTGTGGAGGCCAAGAATTCCTTCAGGATCTGCAGAGGATCCAGGGGTGTTCCCTTAGGATGGAGCCTCCAGCCACAAGTTCTCCACAGTTGAGAGCTCAAAGCAGCTTTTTGGAGGCTGAAATCCTAGTAGTAACGGGGGAAGCTCCTAACGGGGGGAGCAGCCATTGAAGGATGGCGGCTGCCCACCACATGGCACTTCCCAAGGCAGCACGCTATGGCTCTGGGCACTCAGTGCCAGGCATCGTGTCCCAAGGACTGTCAGAAACCACAGGAAAGAGATCGATCGAAGAGTTAGGGCTTCTCAGTGTCCATCTACCTGGGATGCTGACCGCTGACTCCAACACCCAGACTTATAATGGGTTCGGCTCTTTGCTAACAGCAGAGTGATCGATAAGTGCTGGGCTTGCTGATAATTCTCTAAAAGACGGATGAGGCAATAAGTAGAAATAATGCGAATCTTGGGGAGAATAGCCATTAACATTTGGGAGAGGTAAAAAAGGAAAGTTCAGAACAATCAGAAACGTCCTTGGGATTTGTGCAGGGGAGATTTCAAAGAAAAAGGATACGTAGATTCCAATGGCCAAAAATTCTAGAGTGGATGGAGTCCTGGAGGATGGGACCTGAGTTTTTCAGGTGGTTGCTGATGTCCTTCCCATTTCTTAGACGTTGTGATCTCCATGGCTATGGGACACTTATGGGGTCAACTGGATGACTTGTACAGCTCAAGCCCTTTTTATTATTAGGTTAAACCTTGGACTAAAAGTTTCCAAGTTCACTCATTCTGATACTTAGGCAATTCAATGACTGGTGAGCTTGAGCCCTCTGGGCAAGGGCGAATGTCAGCACTTCAACCCTCTGGGATACGGAGCAAGAGAAAGATGGCACCGTGGCCTGAGCCCAGTGTCCATGAGCTCTCCCTTACCTCTGAGTTGGGCAGCTGGCCCTCTGTCCATGGCATGGGATCTCTCTCTGCCCCCTGGTCTCATCTGGGGAGGTCAAGTGCGATTGGACCGAGACGTGATCTCCTTTGGCCAAAGCATGAGGAATCTTGGCAATCACAAAGTATGGGATGCAACACTAGAAGGACAGGGCTAGACCCGACCTTAATGCAAAGATTATGTTTAATTAGGACAGCCGGGAATAGGGCAGATTCCTCTCGGAATTATTCCTTTGGGGAGCTATTGGGCTCTTGGTCCGCTCCGTCTGCATCTTTTCAATCCACAAGTGACTCATCATCCAGAAAACACAGGACCTGTCTCGGACTGGGCCCTGCCCTTGTCTGAGTTCCTGGACCTAATTGGCAATCACAATAAGCCGAATCCTAAGGTCAAACCTTCCACGGTGTCCAGTAAGGGGATTCCGCCATTAGCAATTAGCGTCACACGTTGAGGGCCCGTCCCTCCCCTTGGTGAGCCTCCCTGATAAGGGAAATATGGTCAGAACAACCTTGGTGGCCACCTGGGAATTCTTGGGGTGGAAGGGCCAGTACAATCTGATCTGAGCCAGGAGCACAGCTGGCTACTCAACTGGGCCAGAAAACCGTTCCAGAATCTGCAACCACCTTCCCCAGGCTGAGACCATGTTCCCGGTCTGCGTCCAGGAGCACCGAAAGCAAGCAGGATGAAACACAGTTTTGAATCAACTTTGTAATTCATCATGTGAAAGTAGTATAAGTCTTGGAGACCACTTGTGTTGGGTGGAAAAGGGAACCTGTTACTTCAATAAGGATCATCCTTTCATTTAGCCGGACCCTTTGTCCAGGCTGCAATACGCAGCCGGATGGAGAATTGAGAGAGCTTGTCCTTCAGCACATGAAGCTTAGGCCAAAGTGCATTGTCTTTAAGAACTCTCGATGGTGTTCTAATGAACTTGTTCTGATACAAAGGTTCATCCGGTACCAGATACTCCACAGATGCTTGTTCATGGGGTCACAGATTTAGGGCTGGAAAAGGTCTTTAGAAGTCCTCAAGTCCACCCCCAAGATGGGCAAGCTGAGGCTCAAAGAGGTGAGGTATCTGCTCGGGGTTACATGGTTGGTAAGCGTCTGAATCAGGATTTGAACTCAAGTCTTTCTCATTCCATGAGAGAAACTGACCACATGTTCTTGAAGATCTCTTCCAGCTCCAGACTCAAAGCAGATTTGGGTGTTTCTGCCCCTGTTGGACTTGTTCCAGTCAGGGACAGCTAAAGGTGGTTGTGTGGGGGGAGTGGTCCTCAGCTCCTCTGGGAGAGACGGGGGAGGAGGAGGAGGAGGTATCCTGGGCTTCTCCAAAAAAGCTATGGAGAGGGGAGTCATGGGTGGGGTGGGGGTAGTTTCAACAGAAGAGATTCTGCCTCTGGAAGCCTAGGCTCTTTCAGGAAGGGTCCTGGGTGCTTGGGCTGGGTTCCTGGGTTCTTATAGGAGAGATTTTTGAGGGGGACTCCTGGTCTCCTCCAGGAGAGACTCTGGGTGCTTGGGGGTGGGTCCTGGGCTCCGGCAGCAGAGTATTCTTGGGGGGAGTGGGTTTTGGCTCCTGCAGAAGAGACTTTTTTGTGGGGGCTGTGGGTCTTGGGCTCCTCCAGGAAAGTTTTTTTTGGGTTGGGGGGAGTGGGTCCTGGGCTCCTCCAGTAAGGGCTCTGGGTGCTTGGGGTGGGTTCCTGGGTTCTTATAGGAGAGATTTTTGAGGGGGACTCCTGGTCTCCTCCAGGAAAGGTTCTGGGTGCTTGGGGGTGGGTCCTGGGCTCCAGCAGCAGAGTATTCTTGGGGGGGGGGTTTGGCTCCTGCAGAAGAGATTTTTTTGTGGGGGCTGTGGGTCTTGGGCTCCTCCAGGAAAGTTTTTTTTGGGTTGGGGGGAGTGGGTCCTGGGCTCCTCCAGTAAGGGCTCTGGGTGCTTGGGGTGGGTTCCTGGGTTCTTATAGGAGAGATTTTTGAGGGAGCATCCTGGTCTCCACCAGGAAAGGCTCTGGGTGCTTGGGGGTGGGTTCTGGGCTCCTGCAGAAGAGATTTTTGAGGGGGAGTCCTGGTCTCCTCCAGGAAAGGCTCTGGGTGCATGGGGGTGGGTCCTGGGCTCCTGCAGGAGAGTATTTTATGGGGGGAGTGGGTTCTGGCTCCTGCAGAAGAGATTTTTGAGGGGAAGTCCTGGTCTCCTCCAGGAAAGGCTCTGGGTGCTTAGGGGTGGGTCCTGGGCTCCTGCAGGAGAGATTTTTTTTGGGGGGGCAGTGGGTCCTGGTCTCCTCCAGGAAAGGCTCTGAGTGCATGGGGGTGGGTCCTGGGCTCCTGCAGGAGAGTATTTTATGGGGGGAGTGGGTTCTGGCTCCTGCAGAAGAGATTTTTGAGGGGAAGTCCTGGTCTCCTCCAGGAAAGGCTCTGGGTGCTTAGGGGTGGGTCCTGGGCTCCTGCAGGAGAGATTTTTTTTGGGGGGGCAGTGGGTCCTGGTCTCCTCCAGGAAAGGCTCTGAGTGCATGGGGGTGGGTCCTGGGCTCCTGCAGGAGAGTATTTTATGGGGGGAGTGGGTTCTGGCTCCTGCAGAAGAGATTTTTGAGGGGAAGTCCTGGTCTCCTCCAGGAAAGGCTCTGGGTGCTTAGGGGTGGGTCCTGGCTCCTGCAGGAGAGATTTTTTTGGGGGGGGCAGTGGGTCCTGGGCTCCTCCAGGAAGGGCTCTGGGTGCTTGGGTGGGTCCTGGGCTCCTGCAGGAGAGATTTTTTTGGGGGGGCAGTGGGTCCTGGGCTCCTACAGGAGAGTATTTTATGGGGGGAGTGGGTTCTGGCTCCTGCAGAAGAGATTTTTTTGGGGGGCAGTGGATCCTGGGCTCCTGCAGGAGAGTATTTTTTTTGAGGGGGGGTTGTGGGTCTTGGGCTCCCCCAGGAAGGGCTCTGGGCAGGGCTGGGGGTGGGGGGAAATCTTGCTGGCTGTGACACTGAGCGGTGCAGGGCTCGGGCAGTGCCTCCCAGCTCCAGCTGCCGCTGACGTCAGCAACACGGAGGGGAGGCCCGAGATGCTCCAGCTCCCCTCAGGCCCTGAGTGTGCGGCCGAGCAGCGGCAGCAGCTGGATCCCATTACCCTGGCAAGGGCTCCTCGGCCACGGCTTTGCTAATAAGTGACCTACTGTAAACGTTAGCAATGACTGAAGTTTATGAATGTAGAGCTGCCTTCCCGTTAACATGTGGCGCCTCCGATACCCTGGGGTGAAGGGGAAAAGGGGGAGGAGGAGGAGGAGGACGAGGAGATGGAGGAGGGGAGAAGACACGAGATGGGGAAAGAGAAGGAGCAGAAAGGGGGAGGGGAGGAGAAGGAGATGGGGGAGGGGAGAAGACACGAGATGGGGAAAGAGAAGGAGCAGAAAGGGGGGAGGGGAAGAGAAGCAAGGAACGCCTTTGTTCACTGGGACGGCCCTCTCTGCAAGACACGTCTGTGTCCAGCCCCCTGAAAGCCCCCCAAGCTCATGGGGAGCACAGGTTGGCAGTGGGCTGGGAACCCCTTTTGGCTCCAGACCCCTCATTTTACAGAGAGGGGAAACTAAGTCTCAGGGAGGTTTAAAAGACTGGAGATCAGAACATATGGAGCTAGAGGGGGTCTTGCAGATCACCTAGTCCTGAAGTTCCATGGCCAGATTTCTGAGGGTCCAGGGACCCGGACAGAGAGAATAGGGTGGCTTTCTTTTCACTAATCCTATTTCTTTTCCTTTAATGCATTTTAAAACATCATTCAGGATCCCCAGACTTCAGCAGACTGTTGGAGGGGCCGGGACGCAAAAAAGCTTAAGAACTTCTGGTCTCGTTCAATCACTTTATTTTGAAGAGAACCGAGGCCCAGGGTCACACAACCGCTAAGTTAAGGGACTGGGATTTGAACTCGAGGAGCTGAATCTTCCCGACTCCTGATACGCTCCCCTGTGTCTATATGTACAGAATAATGTTTAAATTTTATTTTTAATACGCATTGCTTCCTGAATCATGTTGGGAGAGAAAAATCAGAGCGAAAGGGGAAAAGCGTGGAAGAGGAAAAAGCAGGAAAAAGACCTCAACTTAGCACGCGTTGATTGACGTTATACAGAATAAGTAGAATAAAGATATTCAGTCGCCCGTTTAGCTGCCGTGTGATCCCAAACCCGGGCCTGCCTCAGTCTCAGCGGAACCAGGGACAAATGCAGCTGTTTGGGCCCAAACCTCCCATGGCCGCACGTTCCCCCGGCTGCGTTTCCACTCCTGGCTTCCCCAAGAGTCAATATCCAGGCCATGGAACTGGGGTCCAGGGGGGCCGGTTCTCCTTCAGTTGCTCCTCTCGGATCATCTAGCACTGCCCAACCTGCTTTCCCGCCTCCAAGGGAGGCCGTGGACTGGGCCCATCCCTCCTGCCCTGAGCAGGGCAGCCAGGCCGAAGCATCAAGCACCGGTTCTGTGCCAGAGATAGGAGGGAAGGCGATAACTGTCCTCGAGGGTCCTGTGTTCTAATGGTGGGGGACGCAGAAGAAACGAGACCGTGGCAGTCATGGCGGAGAGAAGCTCTGGGGGGCCGGGTGGGAGGGGAGCTCGGAGGAGAGAGTCCCAGGCCTGGGGGATGGCCGGTGAGAGCACGGAGCGGGGGGATGGGGGAAGGGGGGCGTTCGTGAGAGCCACCAAGGGGCCGGACTGGGGCTCAGGGGGTGTGTGGAGGCAGGAAGGGGGGGAGTCCTGGAGAGGGAGGAGGCCCCCGGCCAGTGAAGAGCTTTAACAGACACAGGGCTTGGGATCTGATGCAGAAGGGGATGGGGAACCGGAGAGCAGCTGGAGGGAAAATGGGGGCTGGGGCAGAGGGAGGAGCCAGGCAGGGCTTCAGAGAAATCCCTCTGACTTCTGAGGGAAGAGAGTCCCCGGGAAGATTGTGGATACACTAGAGGCAATAAAGGAGGGAGCCGGGGAGGGGGGTGTGAGAAGGGACCGTAGTGATTAGTGACTCTGGGATGGTAAAATAACAAGATCTGGCCGCCTCCGAGGGCTGGATACGACACCAAGGCTTGGGGACCTGGGGGAATGGGGGGCCCCCGGGAACACGTTACAATTTTACATGCACTCACACACTCACACTTACACACTCACACTCACACTTACACACTCACACTCACACACACACTCACACTTACACACTCACACACACTCACACTTACACACTCACACTCACACACTCACACTTACACACTCACACTCACACACACACTCACACTCACACACACACACACACAATCTTGGGTGAGCTTTGCCCAATCATCTCTAGGATCTTCCGAGGCGGGCACCAGCTCTGGGGGCTTCTGGTCCCTGCCTCATCCCCCCAATGTGGCAGGAAGCCTCTGTGATAATCGTAGGAACAAGGCAGAAAACGGGCATTCGGGAACAATTTTGACCTCGATTGCCATGTGTCACTAGTTCATGGAGCCTGTTCCCTCCTCCGGAAAATACGGTGCCTAAAGCCCCCAGCTCTTTAGAAACAAAGCACAAAAAATGGCCACCAGCCCATCAGCTTTGGCGGATTTACACCCATTTTCGCATTGGTTTTTTCCTTCATCCCTTTGAGGAGGACACTGCCACCCTCGTGTACCTCATTGAACAAATGAGGAAACAGGCTGGGGGGGAGGGAGGCTGACACCTCCGGGCCTGCAGCTGGCATTGGAAGGCACGTCCCCATGGGGGAGTTCGGTCGCCCGCGTGCAGCTGCCTCAGTGCTCAGGCCTCACGTTGCACCTTGCCCTACACGGGACTCCCTACGTGCTTTGGGGGGGGGTTCCCTCCAGTCCATCCACCAGAAATTCATCTGCACTAAACCCCTGTTCTCTCTTGAATCCAATGCTTGGGCTGGGAGGAATGACGAGGATCTCGGGGTTTGAGTTCTCCAAAAAATCCAGGAAACTGAGCTGACAGGAAGGAGACAATTCACTGAAATGGATCCCAGGATCATCAGCCCAGAGCTGGAACAGACCTAAAGGTCACCTAATGTAGCCTTCACATTTTTCAAATGGGGAAACTGAGGCTCAGAGACATTAAGTGGTTTACACAAGGTGGTGTTGGGCAGAGCCTAAAATCTGGACTCGGGGCTTGTGATGTCACGTTCAACATGCTTCTCACTGCACCCACACGGGTGTACCATTAGGAGGAGACAGAACTGGTTCTAGAACCCGGGGATCCTGACTTCCTGTTCTCATTCAGGCTGCAACATTCTTGAGGATGGGGGATAAGGATCATATGGAAGAATGAAAGAAAGAAAAAAAGAGGGAGGGAAGGAAGAAAAGAAAGAAGGGAGAAAGGAAGGGGAAGAAAGAAAAAGGTGAGAAAAGGAAGAGAGGGAGAAAAAAGGAAAAGAAAGTGGGAAAGAAATTAGAATGAAAGAAGGAAGGTAAATGGAAAGGAAGGAAGGAAGGAAGAAGGAAGGAAGGAAGGAAGGAAGGAAGGAAGGAAGGAAGGAAGGAAGGAAGGAAGGAAGGAAGGAAGGAAGGAAAGGAGGGAGGGAGGAAGGAAGGAAACAATCACTTAAGCATCTACATACATATGTGCCATATACTGGTACATGCTTAACAAATATCCCATTTAACAATTTATAAAATTATCTAATTTGATCATTGGGAAGACGCTTTCTTTGCAGCCTTTGAGTCCCTATGAGAACAAATGAGTTGCTTTTAGTAGCTGTTGTGCAGAAAACCCAAAGTGATCGTGCGTTTCTCTCTCCTCCCACCTGTCAGCTCCCTCTCCGAAACTCTCCCCAGTTCTGGGGAATGTCTAAAAGACCTCGGGCCCCCGCTGCCCCCCCCCAGGGCCCAGGACTCTAATCAGAGGCTTCTTTCCAGAGGAGCCCCTGGGAAATGCAGTGCCTCCCCTTCTTCCCTGGAGCCTCTTTCTCTTCTTCAGCAGGGAGTGCTGCTTGGGAGAGTTCTCTGCTCACATCCTGCCTCTGACATCTCCTGCTTGTGTGACTCGGGGCCAGCCTTTTACCTCCTCGTGCCTCAGTTTCCTCATCTGTAGAGTGAGATTCGATCTCTCCGGTGCCCTTCCAGTCCTCTGGACATGTTTGTCCTCAGCTGTAGAATCAAGGGTGGGACAGGTGACCTCTAAGGGATTCCCATCCCTAAAAAAGACGCTGCTCTGTCCTGGCCCCCTCCCATCCCCATTCATGCTTGAGGCAGAGGGGAAAGGTGAATCTTTGGAAGGGGTCACTTGGCTCACGCAGAAGAAGGGGATCTCTTTGTGGCCATGAATTACAATCATCCCGCGGCCTTCGCTGGTCCTGGTGCTGGATGGCAGCTTTGTGATGCTCTTTGGTTGCGTACTTTCCAGAAATTAGAAGACACGGTCCTGAGCCCAGAGGCCAAGAGCGAAGACAGAACCCTGACCATCCAGGGTGAGGGGGGCCGGCCCGCGCCCACCCCCGTCCCTGCCCGGATTCGGCAGATTGTGGCTGGCAGCCTGGTGGAGGACCCCCTCCAAGGTAAAAGTCCGAGATCTCCTGGACCTAGACACACCAGCTCCATTGCTCCACCCTGACCGGTCCCCACCCTGGCCATTTATCTCCCATCCAAACCTTTGCTTGGGCAGCCCCCCATTCCCAGAATGCTTTCCTCCCTCCAAGCTGGTGTTTCACTGACCCCAGTGCTGCTACCTACTTATGGCCTCTCCACATCCCCCTAGAGGGTGCACCACTCCCCTGAAAAACCACTTTGCACTTTGTCTACTTTTGCATCGACTTTGAACTGTTTCCCATAGCAAAAAATGGAAGCACCTTGAGGACAGGGACTGGTTCATTGTCTCCTCATCCCCTTTCTCTAGCATGATGCCTGTCCCATGTGGGTGCTTAATAAATGCTTGTTGGACAGATGGAGAGTCAACAAAAAGGATTTATTAAGCCCCTACTATGTGCCACATAAATGGATGATAGAATCTCAATGATCTGAAGTAGCCAACCAGATTTTTAAAAAAGCAAACAGGGAAACAGAGTCTGCTCTACAGAGCGACAGATTCTCCTGGGATGCCCATGGTGCTGCCAATCTTCAAGGGGGTCTCATTTATTATGTTTGCGCACCACATCTTGTGCACTGTCTTGCCATTAAAACTTGCTAACTTTATTACGGAAGGAAGGAAGGAAGGAAGAGAGAGAGAGAGAGAGAGAGAGAGAGAAAGAGAGAGAGAGAGAGAGAGAGAGAGAGAGAGAGAGAGAGAGAGAAAAGGAAAGGAGAGAAGTCAAGTCTCGTCTCAGTGACCAATTTGGCATCAATCGGTTTATTTTCATGTCTCTGCAGTCTTGGGAGAGGCTTCTCAGGAATCCTTAATCCCAGGCTGGGTCACGGTGGCGTTTCCCCCACCCCATTAGTCACTTATGTTTGACTCATCCTCCTCCAGGGTCTCCAGACACATTTTCACCACTTCACCACCCCACCCTGACCCTGACGAAAACAAAAGATAAAGGCCTCTTGACCAGGAACTTCACTGCCTGGAAGCTCAGGGTCTTTAGAAGTTTGCTTATAATCCAATCCATGAGCCCGAATTCAAAGGTAGAACGTCTGCCTGCCGAAGACCACTGCAGGAAAAGCCCACCATCCTCTTCCGGCCTTTGTCCAATAATACATCCATCTTTTCTCTGCCATTAGGTCTCTGGGAAGCGCCTTCTAGAGTCAGCACGCAGGAGGAAAACCAGCTCTTGCAGGATGAGCTCTCAAGGCTCGAGGACCTCTTGGCCCAGACCCGGGCGGAAAGGGATGAATTTGCCAGCAAACACCACGCAGTCAGTGAGAGGGTAAGAGAACACTCCAACCAAAATCCACTGTCATTCACAGGAAAAGATGTTGGGGAAGGTGAACCCTCCGTCTAAGCACATGGTTTCTTTGGATTCCTAGACATACACGACTTCGGTCCGAAAGAGACCTCAGAGATCATTTAGTTCAACATCCTCATTATTATTGATGAGGAAACTGAGGCACAAGAAGGAACGTGGGCTAATTAACATATCTCAACTCAGTTCTCTAAATCACCTCTATGTCTTTGTAGCTTTTTGGAATACACTTTGTTTTTTGAAATCCATTTATTTGCTCTGTCTTTATGTCACAATAATTGAGTATTGTGGGAATGGGAAAAGTCTACCTCTCCTCGCTCTGGCTTGAGCCTGCCCTTATTAATCAAAATATGCCAGCCAGAGATAGAATCTCAATGTTGATAAAACTTGTCGCAGTCATCTCTGCCATAAGTATGGAGAGATATTTCATTGTTATTTCTCTGGGACTCAAAATGAGTTTTTAATCATTGGTTCATCTTTAAAAAAAAAAAAAAAAAAGACTCTTGTTGACATATTCCATCACCATAGTATCCATGTATCCTTCCATTCCCTCCCCAAGAACTGCACCATATGATAAAAGGTATTTTTAGAGAGGGAAAAACAAGATAATTCCAAATCATTGGAAAAGTTTGAAACCCTGGACAATGTACAACCCCTGAAGATCCCCCACTTCCACCAAGAGATGGTTTTGGGGAGTTGTCCTCTCGTATTTTTCCTCTCTAATCCTGTTTGATCTTTATAATTTCACTCATGATTTTTTGGTGTATGTCATTCCTTCCATTGTTTTTTTAATCTTAATCACTGATTGGGTATTGCTTCAGTCAAACTGAGACCTTAATTAAAAGGCCTTAGCTTGAAAAGTCAAGGTTTCCCACTGAGTCCAAGACCATTACCAGTGGTCCTGATCTATGTCTGGTCACTGTATTCAGATGGCTTTGGAGGGGAAAGTGAGCCTAGAGACTCTGTACAACTTTCACTCCTTTAAATCCAATTCATTAGCATTTCATAGCTTTACCTCCCCAGTGTTAGGCTCCTCTTCTAGAACAAAAAACAATGACAACAGTAACATTTTAATCACCATGTATATTGTTTTCTTGGTCTGTTGACTTTATATACTTTATATCTGCTGACTTCTCTATGTTCACCACATGCACCATTTTTACGTTACAGTTATATTTCATTACACTTGTACCACAATTTCTTTAACCATTATGGGCATCGACTTTGATTCCAATTCTTATCACACACACACACACACACACACACACACACACACAGACACACACACACACACTAGTTTGGAGCATGTGGAGACTTTTTTTCCAATGTCTTTTTTGGGGTATAAGTCCAGTAATGGAATTTTTGATTCAAAGAAAATGGAACATTTTCGTCACCTTGTTTGCATAATTATAAATTGCTATCCAAAAGAGTTGTACATTTCACAACTTCATTAACAATATATTAATGTACCTATCTTTCCACAACTCCATGATTTGGAGGGATCATTTTTTCCTATTGGCAAAGTGTGAGGTGAAATCTCAGAGTTGTTCTGATTTATGTGTCTCTTTTTAACGATTTGGTATTTTTTTTCACATGGCTGTGAATATTTTTCTGTTCTTTTGAGAACTGTTTATTCATATCCTATGACCTATTCATATCCTTTGATCCTTTATTTATAGAAGAAATAACTATTAGTCATACACACATACATAAACATATGCATACTTACACATATGTATGTGTGCATATATATGTATATATTTGCTAAAGAAATTTGATACAAAAATATTTTCCTATTCAACTTTCTCCCTTCACATTAATGTTGCCTATGCAAAAGTTTTCTATTTTATCTTATGAAATTTCCTTCCTCTCCTATTTAGTCAAGCATACATCTCTAAAGTATTGCTATGAGAATATATAATCTATTTCTAATCATTTTTACAGTCTAATCTTTAACATTTTATCCCATTTTGGATATATTCTGTAATGGGTTGTAAGATGTTGATCTAAGCCTAATTTCTGATAGACTACTTTCTAGTTTTCCCAGGAGATTTTTTTTTATCAGAGAGGAAATTTTCCCCAGTTAATTTATGTTTTCAACTTTGTCAAACACTGGATTATTGAATTCTATTGTTTTTAATCTCCCTTGTCTAATCTATTCCATTGATCTCTCTATTCTTTGACTAATACCATATGGTTTTGATGACTTCTATTTTATAATCTAGTTTGAAGAATGGAAATGCTATCCCCCTTCTTCATTCTTTTCATCACTCCTTTTGACATTCTAGATTTTTTGTTTTTCTAAATAAATTTTGTTATTATTTTATCAAATTCTGTAAAGTATCCCCTTGGTAATTTGATTGATATAGCATTGAGTATAAATTTAGTATCATCATTTTTATTATATTGGCACAACACAGCCATGAGCACTGAATGTATCTCCTATTTAGGTCCCTTATTTAAGGAATGCTTTGTACTTGAGTTTATACTCAATTTTGTGTGTTTTGGGAGATTGGTCTCCAAAGATTTTGCTGAAGCTATTATCTCATCTTTACTGAGTTCCTGGGGTTTTCCAAATAAACTTTCAAATCATCAACAAACAGGGACTTTTTTTCTCCTCTTTATCTATCTTTACCCTTTAGTATCTTTAATTTCTTTCTCTTACCATATTGCTTTTGCTAGCATTACAAGAACTATATCAAATGATAGTGGGGAGAGGAAACATCCTTGTTTCACTCCAGTATTTTTTGGGAAAAGGTTCTAATGTATTCCCATTGTATATGGTGTTTGTTTTGGCCTTTAAATAAATATTATTTGAGATGTTTTTAAAGTCTCTCTCTCTATGCCTATACTTTGTAAGGTTTTTAGCATAAAAGTGTTGTATTTTGTCAAAGGCTTTTTCTGCACCTATTGACATGATCATGTGGTTTCAGATGTTTAGGTTTTTCATATGAATAATTATGTTGATTGTTTTCCTAATATTGAACTATCCTTCCATCTTCATCATAAACCCCACTTGATCATAATGAATAAGTTTTTGGAAAAATTGCTGTCATCTGATGAGATATTGTTTAAAATTGTTGACTCAGTGTTCATTGATAAAAGTGGCCTATAGTTTTCTTTCTGCATTTTATCTTTCTCTGATTTACATAGTAGGACTATATTTTTCTCAAAAAAGGATCTCGTTAGGTTCTTTCTCTATTTTTAAGAATAACTTGAAAATAACAAGGGTTTTTCCTCACTTGAGTAGTTTCTTTAAAGATTGATCTATTTCTTTTTCTGAAATCAGGTTATTTAAGATGTCTATCTGATCTGTTAGTTTGAATTTCATATTTTTGAAGGTATTCCTCTATTTCTTTTGCATTCTCTATTTTTATTCTGCTGATACATTCTGATTATTCATTTTTCTTTTACTTGTACTGTCATTTTTACTTTAATCATTTTCTCTTTTATTGATTTGAGGTTTTGCTTTCTTCTTTTTAATCAGATTAGCTAATAAGGGTTTATCAATTTTATTAGTCTTTCTTAAACATCGTTTTTTACCATTTTTATCTTTTAATGTTTTCTATTTCAAATTTATCTATTTCTTCATCTAACAATATCTCTTCTTTTGTGCTTATTTTGTTTATTTAGTTGTTTTTTATTTTTAAATGCACATTTAATCTTTTTTTCTACTTTGTTAATCTATGACTATAAAAATATTATTTTCAACATGCTAACTGTTTTAGTTGCATCTCAGAAATTTTGATATATTACTACATCATCATTATTTTCTTAACATAGTTATTATGTCTATGATTATTCTTTGACTTGTTCATTGTTTCACATGTTATTGTTAAGTCTCCATTTGGGTCTGTATTTTTTGTTTGTGGTCCCTGAACCAGTTTCTATTCTTATTGCATTATGATCTGTAAGGGATATATTTACTATTTCTGCCTTTTTGCATTTGTTTGCAAAATCTCCGTATCCCAGTACATGGTCAATTTTTGTGAAAGTTATATGTGGTATAGAAAAATATATGTTCTTTTGCTGTCCCATTTAAGAGAATTCTTTTAAATCTAATTTCTCCAGAAATTTCTTATGTTCCATATTTTTCCTTTATCTTTCTGTTAGACTTGTCCAAAATTGATAAAAGAAGTTTTCTGTCACTGTTATCCACCTACTTGTTGAGCCCCATAAAAAATAATAAACCTCGTCTCTCCATTCACTCAACCTGGAACACGTTTTCATCGCCCTTTGTCTGAACTATTATCTCCCTGATCCAAGTCTCTCTCTGTTCCAGTTCATCCTCCACTCACTACCAAGGTCATTTTTCTAAAACATAGCCATGTCAACTCCCTGCTCAATAAGTTCCAGTAATTCATTATTACTTCCATGATCAAATACAAGTCCTCCATTTGGCACTTAAAGTTCTTCATAACCTGACCCCTTTGTACTTTTATATCTTGTTACACTTTACATTTCATTACATTGCACTGCAGACAGTCAGATGATGTCCCAGGGCATACAGCACTTGCATGGTGAACAGAAATTTTCAGCTTCCTGAGTTTTAATCAGTATTCAGACACTTCCTAGTTATATGACTTTGACAAGTCACTTAACTCTGTGTGCCTCAGTTTCTTCATTTGTAAAATGAGCTGGGAAAATGGCAAACCACTGCATCTTTGCCAAGAAAACCCCAGATGAGGTCATGAAGAGTTGGACATGACTGAAACAGATCAAGGATAACACATTTTACTGCCCTCCATACTCTCTCTGATTCAGCTACACTGAGTACTTTTTAGGGGGTCTAATGGAATCTCCACTTCTACCACGCCTGAAACGTTCTGTCTTCTCTGCCTCCTCTTAGTGTCCCTGCCTTTCTTCGAGACTTTTCAAATGCCACCTTCAGTAGGAGGCACTTCCCGAAACCCTTCCCCTTTCAGATGATCATCTACCTCCTATGGACATTGGGAAGTGGGACATGATGATGAAATTTCAAAGGAGACTTAGACCTAGTCTGAGAGGACCATGACAAGGAGTTGTCACAAAAACCAAACTTTGAGCAGAGATTGTAGAAAACAAAGATCAACCCTTGCTTGCAAAGTTGTGGAGGCAGGAGGTGAAGGCCACTCATATCACACTCTGTCCTGGCTGGTCATCTCTTCTCCCGGTTGCTGGAAATGGAAAGCTTAAGGGAATTACCACCAGGAAAAACTGCTTTCCAGCTTGATCTTTGATAACTTGAGAATGCAAAACAAATTGCACCAGCAGGCTGATTTTCATGGGCTGCTTGCCATTTTCTGAAACTTGCTGGTACATGAGGAAGGTTCTTGGAAGGTCATGACTGGGACAAAGACTCTCATCCAGGGAAGTGAATATGGATGTGACCTACTGAGCCCTCTCCACAACCCAGCTGTCGGGAGCCATGAGCTTCTCTTATTCTCAGAAGTCTCTCAAGCATCCTTTGAGGAAAGCTCTGGTTTAGGAAACTGAGATACCATTTGTCCTCTCCAGTCTCCCTGCATCTCCTTCTCCTCTCCTCCATAATGTCCTTGGTTTTTTGATCCTCTCTGAAAGAATCCCAACCTCAGTCCCTGATACCGAGAGGATCTTTCTGGTCTTGGAGTAAAATATCACCCAGAGTGGGAGGATTTTGGGAACAGAGTCCTGTAGGAATAAAAAGCCACAAGAATCTCACAAACAGATTACTAAGCTTCATGAGTCAGAGATCTGGACTCAAGAAGAGATGCATGGACTATGGAAATAAGACTAGACCTGGCAACAGAGGAGCCACATAGATGGGTGGGAATTGGATCGGGAAATCAGTAAGAATGCTGGGATCCAATAGGTTTGGAGTACACAGGTTTGGAGGAGGTCAGCTGTTGTCTAGGGAGAACGGACCACTGGAAATGCATCTCAAATCTCTGATGCAACACAGCAGAGTGAACCAGAGACTGGACTTGGCTAGCCTCACATTCAGACCCTTTCATTTACCAGCTGTGTGACCACAGACAAATCACTTCCCAACCTCTGTGGACTCCAGGGACCTTCTCCATAAATGATATTTTCACTCTCTGCCTCCAAGGGCGGTTTCAAGGAAAGAGCTTTGTCGATCTCAAATCTTCTATATAATCGTAAGTGGTCATTGTTGCAACCAGAGTTTCTGCGTGCAAGACAATTTCTTTTTGTTCTTTGGAATAATTAGGCAGATAGAAACAAATATTGCCCAAGTGACTCCAGAACTGGAAGGGAAAGGGTCCCAAGGAGGAAGAGAATTTTCTGTTGGAGATGTGACCATTATTGTGCACGAGTTTAAATGGAATGGGTGCCAACTCCAAAGAGCTAAGATAACAATGACCAGTGAAATTCAACATTCATTTAATAAACCCCTACTGTGTGCAAGGCACGGCCCTAGCCCCGAGGATGCAAAGATGAAGTGCTACACAGCCTTGTTGGCAGAGTGGATACAGCAGGGAAAGAAGCTTTGCTGGAATGGGGAGAACATTGACTCTAGAGCCAGGGGACCTAGATCCAAAAGGAACTGATATGATAAACATTTATTAAGCACCTACCATGTGCGGTGACCATGCTAAACACTGGGGATACAAAATGAGGTAAAAGACAGTTCCAGTCTCAAGGAGTTCACATTCGGCTCCTTATTAACTCTGTATGCTTGGGCACCTCAATAG
This sequence comes from Antechinus flavipes, assembly GCF_016432865.1. Lineage (NCBI taxonomy): Eukaryota > Metazoa > Chordata > Mammalia > Dasyuromorphia > Dasyuridae > Antechinus > Antechinus flavipes. The sequence continues at coordinate 10,020,617 of NC_067400.1, read as the reverse complement.
CATCTGGAGATCTTCCAGGGATATAAAGAGCGGGAAAAGGAAGACGCCTCCAAATTAAGTGAAGTAGAGGAGAGCTGAAGAATTTGTATTTAACCCTAGAGGGTCCAAAGGGGACCCACTGACACTCTGTGAGCAGTGGAGCAATTTAGACAGCACCCTTGCAACTTTCCAGCCTCTGGATACATTAGCCTCTCTCCTACACACTACTGTCTGATCCAAATATCACTCTTCACAAATGGGGTTCATTTCCCTTCTCTGTGTTTTTGCTCTAACTGTCCCTTATGCGGTAGAGATTCTCCACTTCGACCTCACAGAATCCCATAATTCAAGACACAAAACAAACAAATCACAGCTTTCTACAGGAAACTTCCTAACAATACTGTGTCCTCCCCCGCTCTTATTGTTCAGTTCTGTGTGGTTCTTTGTGACCCTTTGGGGTTTTCTTGGCAAAGATACTTGAGTGGTTTATCATTTCCATCTCCAGCTCATTTTCCAGATGAGGAAACTGAAGCAAACAGGTTTAAGAGACTTGCTCGAGGTCACATATCTAGGACGTATCTGAGGCCAGATTTGAACTCAGAAGGATGAGTTTTCCTGATTCCTACTACACCATCTAGCTTTGCCATGAAAACCACAAGTGTGGTCATGGAGAGCTGGACATCATCGAAAATTACTAAACAACACCACCTTCTCGAGTAAAAACAATTAATCTCAATCATAGACTTTGGTTTCAGCCAGTGGTGGATTGTAGACTAAGTCATAGACTTTGATTTCAATCGGTCATAGATTGTAGACTAAGTCACAGATTTTTATTTCATTCTTAAATTGTAGACTAAGTCATAGATTTTGATTTCAATCAGTCAGAGACTATGGACTAAGTCATAGATTTTGATTTCAATCAGTCATAGACTATGGACTAAATCATAGATTTTGATTTCAATCAGTCAGAGACTATGGACTAAGTCATAGATTTTGATTTCAGGCATAGATTGTAGACGAAATCATGGATTTTGGTTTCAATCAGTCAGAGACTGTACACTAAGTCATAGATTTTAATTTCAGTCATAGACTGTAGACTAAGTCTGAGGAGTCCTTGGGGCTGAAGTGATATTGCCTGGGAATCTGCTCTGCTCTACTCAGGAAACTTGAGGTCCCTAGGTGTTCAGGTTCGTTAGAACTGGGCCATTTAGGAAGTTAGGGCAAGTTTGGAATTCCAGCCAACCCTCTTGAAGAAGAGTCAGAATCAGTCTCCCTCTGACCACCGCCTGGAGGAGGAGGGATCAAAGGAGGGAATGACAGTAAAATAGCATGGAAAATTTAATAGACTCTGAGAGAGGGGAAGCCCCAGCCCCGGTCCCTCCCTTTGGCTAGAAAAAGGTCTTGTGAGCCTCAACTGGGTCAGAGCGTCTTGGACTTGCCATTGTCCCATCATGCTCTAGTAGCACCTCCAGAGCAGCTAAGTGCTGGGGCTATGCAGAAAGGTAAAAACGAGGTCCCTGCCCTCAAAGGGGAGAGAGCAAACTATGTGCCAACTACACAGACACAGGATGAATGGAGGGAGACTGGGAAAGGACTGGGATTTCAGCTGTTCCTCGAAGGAGTCCAGTCTCAAAGGAGCCAGACGGGGGCTTCATATAAGATGAAACTTCCTACCAATGAGAGTCACCCACAAATGCCATGAGTTGCTTGGGATGGGGTGGGCTCTCTCCTTAATCGTCTTGGATGACCCTTGGCCAAGAGCAATCTTCTTAATGTGTTCTAGATAACCGCTCCTTCTAGATCAAGAGAACAGGGCTTGCTATAGAACAAGTATTCAGGGTGCCCTTCAGCATGTACACTCAGCATGCTGAGAAAATCTCCCCCAGGAGGTGCTCCCCGCTGCTTCCTAAGCCAGCCATTCCTTCCTTCTCTTCCCCCAAGGGCCAACCAACAACCATTCTCACCATTGTCCAGCCAGGACGCGGTTCCGGCCTTCATGGCTATTGCCTCTTTCCTGTTTATCTCTGCGTGCTCTCTACAAGGAGCGATTGAGCTACAAAACAAAAAAATCTTTGGGTTTTGAGCTCACTGCCACACCGATTAATTCATAATTCAGTAATCCTTCCGATTAATTCCCTCACATCCTTTCCGTTCCCGTCCAGTTGCTGGTGTTTCTGAATCACGGTTGGCATACGAGCGGCCGGAAAATGCCTTTGGCCATCCCTTGGCCACCGGGCTGTGTCTGGGCTCTGGCGGCAAGTTCTCATGAGGGTGAAAACCAGAGAGGGCACAGGGAAGTGTGGAGAACGTGTTCGGGCTCACTAGAGAAAGGGCTCCTGCTGCCAAGGGCAACGTCCCAGCGAACATTCTGAACCTGGGGGTGGAGGGAAGGGAAATTGTGTTCTTCCCCGCTTCCAAGGGGACCAGCAGCTGGCCATGGTGAGGGGGAAATCCTGGATTCAGATCTTGCCTCAGATGTCCCTTATTATATGGGCAAGTCTCTTCAGTCTCTCGGAGACTGTTCCATCATCTAGAGGATGGGAATTATAACTGTAGGAAGATTGTAGATTTAGAAGAAGTCACCCTGAGATAGATCATGTAGCCCCAAGTTCTCATTTTGAAGATGTCCCGAGAACCAGTGGCCACAGAGGTGAAACTGTACTGAAGATCCATGGGTGGTGTCTCAAATTGGAGGGAGGTGACCTCAGGGGTTCTGACAGCCGTGCCCGCATCCCACACTCTCTCTCTGACCACTGCCTGGGGGAGGAAGGATCAAAGGAGAGAACGGAAGGAAATGCCATGGAAAATTTAATAGACTCTTTGGAGGGGTAGGAGAAACCATGTAAAAGAAACCCAGTTTCATATAAAACCTACTTTTCTTTATATAGCAAAATGTCCACATTTGCTGGGTTTTTATTTATAATTAAAATTGAAAAAAAAAACATATCAAGCACTTGGCAAATTGTAATCATGGGATCATAGCTGCGAGAGTCTCGGAGGCTGTCTGGTCCAGCCCTCGCGTGTGACAGATGAGGAAACAGAGGCCAGGAAGTTCAATGGTTAGGTTAGGACTCAACAGGTCCTAAGCAGGATTTGAACTCAGGGATCTTCTGATCCCAAATCCACACTTCTCTTCTTGGTCATTTTTTTTAAATTTCCACCTCCATTCAGTTTTACCAGGAATTAGAGGTCTCAGCCACTCAGGGGATACTCCCCCGAATCCCCCAGAATTATTGTACTTCCTGTTCTCATCCATGCTTTTGTCTTCATTCTTTTTGGAGGTGACTTCTTCTTTAACTCTCTGCTACTCAGTTTACTGTAGATTATTTTGTGATAGATAAATGTGTATAGAGAGAGAGTTATAGATGTGGAGATATACGTCTCTCATGTATAGAGAAATGTCTGTATACGACAATTACAGGTAGATCTCTCACACATACACTCACATGTATGTGTGTGTATACATATATATCAAATCGGTATACATCTGTACATATATATGTATATACACACACATATATATAATCTGTATACATCTGTACATATATATGCACACACATATATAATCTGTATACATCTGTACGTATATATGCACACACATATATAATCTGTATATATCTGTACATATATATAATCTGTATACATCTGTACGTATATATGCACACACATATATATAATCTGTATACATCTGTACATATATATATATATATAATCTGTATACATCTGTACGTATATATGCACACACATATATAATCTGTATATATCTGTACATATATATATAATCTGTATACATCTGTACGTATATATGCACACACATATATATAATCTGTATACATCTATATATATATAATATATATATATATATATATATATATACACACACATATATATATATATATATAATATATATATAATCTGTATACATCTGTACGTATATATGCACACACATATATAATCTGTATATATCTGTACATATATATAATCTGTATACATCTGTATGTATATATGCACACACATATATATAATCTGTATACATCTGTACGTATATATGCACACACATATATATAATCTGTATACATCTGTACATATATATAATCTGTATACATCTGTATGTATATATGCACACACATATATATAATCTGTATACATCTGTACATATATATATATATATAATCTGTGTACATCTGTACGTATATATGCACACACATATATAATCTGTATATATCTGTACATATATATATAATCTGTATACATCTGTACATATATATGCACACACATATATATAATCTGTATACATCTGTACATATATATGCACACACATATATATAATCTGTATACATCTGTACGTATATATGCACACACATATATAATCTGTATATATCTGTACATATATATAATCTGTATACATCTGTACGTATATATGCACACACATATATAATCTGTATATATCTGTACATATATATATAATCTGTATACATCTGTACGTATATATGCACACACATATATATAATCTGTATAGATCTGTACATATATATAATCTGTATACATCTGTACGTATATATATAATCTGTATACATCTGTACGTATATATGCACACATATATATAATCTGTATACATCTGTACATTATATATAATCTGTATACATCTGTACGTATATATGCACACATATATATAATCTGTATACATCTGTACATATATATATAATCTGTATACATCTGTACATATATATGCACACACACACATATATATATAATCTGTATACATCTGTACATATATAAAATCTGTATACATCTGTACGTATATATGCACACACATATACATAATCTGTATACATCTGTACATTATATATAATCTGTATACATCTGTACATATATATGCACACATATATATAATCTGTATATATCTATACATATATATAATCTGTATACATCTGTACGTATATATGCACACACATATATATAATCTGTATACATCTGTACGTATATATGCACACACATATATAATCTGTATATATCTGTACATATATATATAATCTGTATACATCTGTACATATATATGCACACACACACACATATATATAATCTGTATACATCTGTACATATATATAATCTGTATACATCTGTACGTATATATGCACACACATATATATAATCTGTATACATCTGTACATTATATATAATCTGTATACATCTGTACGTATATATGCACACATATATATAATCTGTATACATCTGTACATATATATATAATCTGTATACATCTGTACATATATATGCACACACACACACACATATATATATAATCTGTATACATCTGTACATATATATAATCTGTATACATCTGTACGTATATATGCACACACATATATATAATCTGTATACATCTGTACATTATATATAATCTATATACATCTGTACATATATATGCACACATATATATAATCTGTATATATCTGTACATATATATATATAATCTGTATACATCTGTATGTATATATGCACACACATATATATAATCTGTATACATCTGTACGTATATATGCACACACATATATATAATCTGTATACATCTGTACATATATATAATCTGTATACATCTGTACGTATATATGCACACACATATATAATCTGTATATATCTGTACATATATATATAATCTGTATACATCTGTACATATATATGCACACACATATATAATCTGTATACATCTGTACATTATATATAATCTGTATACATCTGTACGTATATATGCACACATATATATAATCTGTATACATCTGTACATATATATATAATCTGTATACATCTGTACATATATATGCACACACACACATATATATATAATCTGTATACATCTGTACATATATATAATCTGTATACATCTGTACGTATATATGCACACACATATATATAATCTGTATACATCTGTACATTATATATAATCTGTATACATCTGTACATATATATGCACACATATATATAATCTGTATACATCTGTACATATATATATATAATCTGTATACATCTGTACATATATATGCACACACACACACATATATATATAATCTGTATACATCTGTACATATATATAATCTGTATACATCTATACGTATATATGCACACACATATATATAATCTGTATACATCTGTACATTATATATAATCTGTATACATCTGTACATATATATGCACACATATATATAATCTGTATATATCTGTACATATATATATAATCTGTATACATCTGTACGTATATATGCACACACATATATATAATCTGTATACATCTGTACGTATATATGCACACACATATATATAATCTGTATACATCTGTACATATATATAATCTGTATACATCTGTACGTATATATGCACACACATATATAATCTGTATATATCTGTACATATATATATAATCTGTATACATCTGTACGTATATATGCACACACATATATATAATCTGTATACATCTGTACATATATATAATCTGTATACATCTGTACGTATATATGCACACATATATATAATCTGTATACATCTGTACATATATATATAATCTGTATACATCTGTACATATATAATCTGTATACATCTGTACGTATATATGCACACACACATATATAATCTGTATATATCTGTACATATATATATATAATCTGTATACATCTGTACGTATATATGCACACACATATATATAATCTGTATACATCTGTACATATATATATATAATCTGTATACATCCGTACGTATATATGCACACACATATACATAATCTGTATACATCTGTATCCACATATCTCTGTTACAATAAAATCTACAACGAACTAACACAGACAAACGTATATTTAGATTCATTGACCTGGAAGCCTCCGTGTGACAGATGGATATTTACATGGATTAATGTATATGCATGTCATGCACTCACACAGGCAGAGACAGAGGGTATATCTCTCCCAGAGGCACGGTCTCCCAGGACACGGGCTGCTGCAAAGGCCCAGCCCGGCCTGAGTCTGGTCCAACGTCCTCCTCTGAGGACGTCCGGCTCCCAACCCTCTCCCTGGCCCTCCTCCGTGGAGCCCAGCGGGGCCCAGCGGGTGCCCTATTTCCCAGAAGCCGTCCTGCCCGAGGGCCACTCCGGGGCTTCCAGAGCCGTGACCTCCCTGCGTGCTGTTGCAAGGACATCGGCGTCAGCTCCGGCTGCTGCCAGCCCTTGGAGATCTCCCCTGACCGCCGGGCCACAGGAAATGCCTGTCCGCTAATTCGATCCGTCACGCACATTTCCACAGTGTGAGGCACATTTTCCTATGTGGGCTTCGCAGAGCGGGAGCAGGCTCCTCTTCCCAAATGGCCAAAGATGCCCCCTTCCCGCTCCCAGGCCAGTCTGGCCTCCTGAGGTGCCTGTGGGGCCGCTGGGGGTGTACGGGAGCTTCTCTCTGACCCAGCCCTTCTGCAGCCTCCCGTGTTCCCATAGCAGATTTCTCAACCCCGACAGAACAGGGGTCTGGATCTTGCAGGGGTCCAAGTCTCACACGGGTCTGGGTCTCGCAAGGGTCTGAGTCTCGCAGGGGTCTGAGTCTCGCAGGGGTCTGAGTCTCACAGGGGTCTGGATCTTGCAAGGGTCCAAGTCTCACACGGGTCTGGTCTCGCAGGGGTCTGAGTCTCGCAGGGGTCTGAGTCTCACAGGGGTCTGGGTCTCGCAGGGGTCCGGGTCTCACACGGGTCTGGGTCTCGCAGGGGTCTGAGTCTCGCAGGGGTCTGAGTCTCGCAGGGGTCTGAGTCTCACAGGGGTCTGGATCTTGCAAGGGTCCAAGTCTCACACGGGTCTGGGTCTCGCAGGGGTCTGAGTCTCGCAGGGGTCTGAGTCTCACAGGGGTCTGGATCTTGCAAGGGTCCAAGTCTCACACGGGTCTGGGTCTCGCAAGGGTCTGAGTCTCGCAGGGGTCTGAGTCTCGCAGGGGTCTGAGTCTCACAGGGGTCTGGATCTTGCAAGGGTCCAAGTCTCACACGGGTCTGGGTCTCGCAGGGGTCTGAGTCTCGCAGGGGTCTGAGTCTCACAGGGGTCTGGATCTTGCAAGGGTCCAAGTCTCACATGGGTCTGGGTCTCGCAGGGGTCTGAGTCTCGCAGGGGTCTGAGTCTCACAGGGGTCTGGGTCTCGCAGGGGTCTGAGTCTCGCAGGGGTCTGAGTCTCACAGGGGTCTGGGTCTCGCAGGGGTCCGGGTCTCACACGGGTCTGGGTCTTGCAGGGGTCTGGGTCTCACAGGGGTCTGAGTCTCACAGGGGTCTGGATCTTGCAAGGGTCCAAGTCTCACATGGGTCTGGGTCTCGCAGGGGTCTGAGTCTCGCAGGGGTCTGAGTCTCACAGGGGTCTGGATCTTGCAAGGGTCCAAGTCTCACATGGGTCTGGGTCTCGCAGGGGTCTGAGTCTCGCAGGGGTCTGAGTCTCACAGGGGTCTGGGTCTCGCAGGGGTCCGGGTCTCACACGGGTCTGGGTCTTGCAGGGGTCTGGGTCTCGCAGGGGTCTGAGTCTCACAGGGGTCTGGATCTTGCAAGGGTCCAAGTCTCACATGGGTCTGGGTCTCGCAGGGGTCTGAGTCTCGCAGGGGTCTGAGTCTCACAGGGGTCTGGATCTTGCAAGGGTCCAAGTCTCACATGGGTCTGGGTCTCGCAGGGGTCTGAGTCTTGCAGGGATCTGAGTCTCACAGGGGTCTGGGTCTCGCAGGGGTCCGGGTCTCACACGGGTCTGGGTCTTGCAGGGGTCTGGGTCTCACAGGGGTCTGAGTCTCGCAGGGGTCTGGGTCTCACAGAGGTCCGGGTCTTGCAGGGGTCCAAGTCTCGCAGGGGTCTGAGTCTCGCAGGGGTCTGAGTCTTGCAGGGGTCTGAGTCTCACAGAGATCCGGGTCTCGCAGGGGTCCGGGTCTCACACGGGTCTGGGTCTCGCAGGGGTCTGGGTCTCACAGGGGTCTGAGTCTCGCAGGGGTCTGGGTCTCACAGAGGTCCGGGTCTTGCAGGGGTCTGGATCTCACATGGGTCTGGGTCTCACAGGGGTCTGGGTCTCACAGAGGTCTGGGTCTCACAGAGGTCTGGATCTCACAGGGGTCTGGGTCTCGCAAGGGTCTGAGTCTTGCAGGGGTCTGGGTCTCGCAGGGGTCTGAGTCTCACAGGGGTCTGGGTCTCGCAGGGGTCTGGGTCTCACAGGGGTCTGAGTCTCGCAGGGGTCTGGGTCTCGCAGGGGTCCGGCTCTCACACGGGTCTGGGTCTTGCAGGGGTCCGGGTCTCACACGGGTCTGGGTCTTGCAGGGGTCTGGGTCTCACAGGGGTCTGAGTCTCGCAGGGGTCTGGGTCTCACAGAGGTCTGGGTCTTGCAGGGGTCTGGATCTCACATGGGTCTGGGTCTCACAGGGGTCTAGGTCTCACAGAGGTCCAGGTCTCACACGGGTCCCTCTTTTTTCAGCTGGACCGGGCGCTGAGTGTGGAAGCTGGACAGAGGGAAGGAGAGAGCAGTCCCACCATCTGGGAGATGAAGCGGAAACTGGAGGGGGCCGAGAGGGCCAGCCAGCGGAGGCTCCAGGCCTACCAGGAGGGGCAGCAGCAACAGGCGCAGCTGGTCCAGAGGCTGCAGAGCAAGGTGGGAGTGTAGCACAAGCCGGAGCCCACCCCTCCCGGCCTTGCCCTCACTGCACTCAGTGCAGAATCAGAGGGACTTCCCAGGGGCTCTCCCGTACCCCTCGTTGTCCAGATGGAGAAATCAAGGCACAGGTAGAGGACTTGTGTGAGGGCCCACCACAGACCTGGAGCTTGTGAATGAACAAAGGATTTCTTGGAAGTGTCTCTCTTTCTAGAGAAGAAAGCACTGGGGTCTCATGCAGAGACCCTTGATTCCTTGAATTCTGGCTTTAGAGCCAGGAGGACAGAGGCCTGAGGTCTGTTCCAACCACTCACTTGAGGATAACTCTCTGGGCCTCAGTTTCCCTCCCTGCAAGATGAGGAGTCTGGGCTTGGCAACACTTAAGGTCCTTCCCAGCTCTATGCTGACCTCTGCTCCAGCTGCTGAGATGGCAGCTCCTCCCAGGATGTCCCCAGGTGAGTCCCCCAGGGCCGGCACTCCTGCTGCTGGGGCCTTCAGAGCCCGGGCCCCTTCCGCCCCTTCCCACTGGTCCCTGGCTCTGTCCCCTTCCATGCTTCTCGGTATCGTCCCCATCAGAATATAAGCTCCTGGGGGCAGGGACCAGCTGGCTTTTTCTTCTTGTAGCTCCCCATCTTGGTAGCTCTCTGGCTTCGGAAGTGCTTTAAAGGCTCTTTAATCGCCCACTTCCACCATTACTATTCAATATTGTATTAGCTAGCTTCTGCAATAAGAGATGAAAGGGAAATTAAAGGAATTGGAGTAGGCAATGAGGAAACCAAATTATTACTCTTTGCAGATGATATGATGGTGTACTTAGAGAACCCCAGAGATTCTATTAAAAATTATTAGAAATAATCCACAACTTTAGCAGAGTTACAAGATACACAATAAATCCCCATCAATCCTCAGCATTTTTATACAGCATCGACAAAATCCAACAGCAAGAGATACAAAGAGAAATCCCATTCAAAATAACTCTCAGTATCTATCTACCAAAGGAAAGTCAGGAATTATATGAGCAAAACGACAAAACACTTTCCACACAAATAAAGTCAGACTTAAATAATTGGAAAAATATCAAGTGGATAGGCCGAGCAAATGTAATAAAGATGACAATACTCCCGAAACTAATCTATTTATTTAGTGCTAAACCAATCAGACTCCCAAGAAAAGATTTTAATGATCTAGAAAAAATAACAACAAAATTCATATGGAAGAACAAAAGGTCGAGAAATCTCAAGGGAATTAATGAAAAAAAAAATCCATTGAAGGAGGCCTAGCTGGACCTGATCTAAAACTGGATTATAAAGCGGCGGTCACCAAAACCATTCGGTATTGGCTAAGAAATAGATTAGTCGATCCGTGGAATAGATTAGACTCACAAGACAAAATAATAACTTTAATAATCTAGTGTTCCCTGGGAGATGAATATAAACTGCTGGCATTTTTGTTTTTCTTCCCAGGTTATTTCTGCCTTCTGAATTCAATTCTCCCTGTGCAACAAGAGAACTGTTCGGTTCTGCACACATATATTGTATCTAGGATATACTGTAACCTATTTAACATGTAAAGGACTGCTTGCCATCTGGGGGAGGGGGTGGAGGGAGGGAGGGGAAAAATCGGAATAGAAGTGAATGCAAGGGATAATGTAAAAATAATAATAATAATCATCATCATCATCTAGTGTTCCACAAACCCAAAGCCCCCGGCTTTGGGGATAAGAATTCACTATTTGACAAAAACTTCTGGGAAAACTGGAAATTAGTATGGCAGAAACTAGGCGTGGACCCACACTTAACACTGTACACCCTCCCCTGTGTGCCCCTCCCCCCTCAGGTACTGCAGTACAAACAGAGATGCGCGGAGCTGGAGCAGCGCCTGGTGGAGAGGACGTCTGAGTGGGAGCACCAGAAGGCGATGGTCAGTGAGTGCGGGCGTCCTCCAGCCTCAGTGGCCCCGGGCGGCGCTTTCTGCTTTTGCTCCCTCTCCCCAGCTTTCCCATCCCCCCTCCAAGAACTCGTGCCCCTCCCTCATCTTTACCCTATAACTAATGGCTACAACAGAAGCAGCAGCCCCTGATTTTAAAGTCCAGACAAATCTCCCCCTGCGACAGAGGAGTAGGGCCCGCGGGCGGTCTACAGAGGAGGAAACTGAGGCTTCAGCTTGCCCCGGGCCATCCCCAGGGCCGCAGTGGGGTGGGGAGGAAGAAATGGACGGGAGGATGGGGAGTGTCGGGAGCGAGATTTGAACCGGGGGCCGCCTCCCTCGAGGCCAGCGCCCATCCTCCCTCCACCTCGGGAGCGCGGGTCGGTGCGCTCTCCGAGCCCCTCCTGAGCCAGCTCGGCCCGAAGTGATGGGCTGAGTGCGGGCCGAGTGCCGAACGTGTGCTGCAGTGGCCACTCGGGTGTCCCTTCCTCCAGGGCGCAGCCAGTGTCCCGGGTTGAATCGCTCCTCTTGGCCGTGGAGTACAAATCGGGCCCCCGGGGGCATTCCCGTAGTATGCGCCTCTTTTCACCGGCTCCCATAGCCACACGTGTCTCTCAGAGGCACCTCTGCCCACTCTCCCTTGCGGGGACTTTCCTGTTGGTTTCTCACGGAACCAACAAAGTATCCTCAGGGTACCCGCCATGGCTCCCAGGTGCCGCGGCTGCCAATGAGGGGGGTTCCGGGGAGGCTTCTGTCCCCCTCCGAATCATTCACTCTGTGTCTCGGAGATACCTCGGCGCTCCCCCAGCACCAAAACTTCTGTGCCAATCAATGAGAATCATCGCGGCCGGGAAGCCTCCTCATCCCCGCCAGCAGCACTCCAGCACTGGGCGTCCAGTGGCTACATTGGGCCTGAGATCGCCCCACTCTTAAAGCCGTGGCCGCTTTGGTCCCCAGGTTTCCCATTCTAAAATGGATATAAAATAGCCTAAGACCCTTTCTAAACCCTAAATGCCAGCCTTCTCTTAATGTACAATAAATACAACTTTTGCTTGACTGCCATGATCTAACTACCCAGTTGACTTTGATTGAACTTGGAGGTCACTGAAATCCTCAAATCCTTTTCAGAGCCCTACCTTCCCCTTTTTATATCCATCAAGTGGATCTTTTGAGCCCAGGGGTATAATTTTACATTTATCTTTTTTTATTTCACCGAGTCAGATTCCAACCAACCTTCTCACCTTTCAAGATCTTTTGGGATCCTGAATGTGGTCTATCTATGGGCCGAATCATTTGTGTAAAACAAGAAATTGCATGCTAGACTTGGTGTCCAGAAGACTTGGGTTCAAAGTCTACCTCAAATACTGTACCTGGACAAGTCATTGTAGTTCAGGGAACCTGTTTTGTCCTCTGGAAAATGGAGATAATAATACCTGTATTACCTACTTTGTGGTCTTGTTATTAGGTTCAGTAGAGAAAATGGATGCAATGTTAGTTAATATTATTAAGTTAACTAAATGTCAGCCACAAAGTGCCTCTTATTTACCTGACAAAAGGCCTCTTGGATCCATAGCAGAACAGTGTCAATACTCCATCTGACCATCTCTGAAAATAGCCCTCCGTTTCCTCTTTGGGAAACTGATATCAGTTGTTCTGTCCCCCAAATGTCTTAGTACTAACTTTCCCTCTGACCCGGGAGCACTCCCTCCAGGCCCCAGAGCTGGAACTCTCACCAAGGATTCCGGGATGGCTGATAATCATAGCCCTTCTCCTTCCTTCCACCCACCCATCCCAGATGCAGACCAAGCTCCAGTCCGCTGAGCTGCGACTGCGCCAGTCAGAACACACGTTCAGCTCAGACTTGGATGAAGCCCTCACGCGCCTGGAAGAAGAAGAACAGAGGTGAGCCTCTGATCACTACAGGAGGACCTGCAGAAGTCACAGACCCGGGCCAGAAGGACCCTCAGAGGCCTCTGTCTGAGTCCCACTCCTCCAAGGCCCAGGAGGAGAGGCAGCTTGCCCAGAGTCAAACAGGGCAATAAGAGGACCAATTAGTGTCCCCTTTCCTGCCTGGAAGGTGGTTCATGGCCATCCTTTTCTTGTCTCCATTTGGCCTCTGCTCTGGCTCCAAACCTTACCCCTCCTGCCTGAAAAATTGCAGCAGCCCCTAAGAGGTGCCCCTGACTCTAGTCTCTTCCATGTCAAGTCCTCCCTCCATGTGACTCTGAAAATAATTTTCCTGACCATGTTCCTTCTTGGAGCAAAACTCCTCAATAGTCACACGTTTGACACATCTCACCTAAATGTTCTAGAGAAGAATGAGACCCATTTTGGTAAAACGACATATTAGGAGCCCGCTATAGCGAAGGAAAAGCATCATTTTTGTAGCAATCGGTGACACTTTGTTCCTTTATTTGGAATCTGGTCCCACGATCCCCAGTGCCCGTAGAATTGATGCGCTAATGATTTTGTTTGTTTTGCTCCCCAAATTACCAACCCCGCTAGGAGTGCGAGCCTTTCCCAAGTGAATGCTCTTCTCCGGGAACAGCTGGAACACATGCAAACCTCCAATAAGAGGCTGACTGAAGAGCAGGAGAAGTTGAGCAGCAGCATGAACAGGCTGAGGGATGAGCTGGAGCAGAAAGAACTCCGCTGGTGGAAGGAGAAAGAGGTGGTCTTTATCTTAGAGTCAGGGAGGGAGGGAGAGTGATTAGACCCAGAGGCTGCCCATCTAAACATTCCTACTGGCACCTTGGCAAGGTTCTATGTCCAAGGCCAGATTGGGGTCATTTGTGAGATCAAGACATTGGGCCGTAAGAGAGAGGACTTCCAAAATGGCACTGGGAAACTCCATTGGGATTCCGGGCACTAGCTTCCCAGTAACAAAAACTCCTCCAATTTCTCAAGCCCTCAGTCAAGGGGAGGAAAAACATGGTGGGCTCCTAAGAAGAGAGAGCAGCTCTGATTTTTTTTCCTTAATTGTCTTGTGAGTCCTGCTTTCTCATATGTTTCCATTCCATTTAGGTCCCCAGGATGGGGTAGAGAGGGACAGACAGACAGTGATCTTGTTCTAATAGTGTGTGCTTTGCTGGCCCTAACCAAGTGCCACTTCCCTACATTCTCATCACCTTACAGATGAAGGAACTGAGTCCTAGGAGGTTAAGTGAACTAGCCAAAGTCTCCAAAGTGCTCACTAAGTGAGTAAGTACTGGCTATGGAATTAGAGGCTTGGGGTTCAAATCCCAACTCTGATGCTCACAAGCTATATGACCATAAGTAAGTCAAATTAAAGTCAAATTAACCTTCCTGGGTAAGATTTCCTCTCTGTAAAATGATGGTTGTCTAGGATGTCAGACTCAGATGTAAGGGATCCCTGCAGGCAGCATGATGACTTAAAAAATAAAAAGCTAACATGATCTACGTTATATAATATTTGTATTTATTTGGTTAGGCGTCTGCCAATTACATTTTAATCTGGTTCAGGCTGTCCTGAGAGTCGCCGAGTTTGGCACATCTGCACAAGATGGCCATTGAGGTCTCTTTGGGTTCTAGATCAGGAATTCTGTGATTTCTCCAACAGACATGTAGTCACTCCTGCATTGACCAAAAATGTTAAAACAGTTGTTCCCAACCTAGAGCTCTGAGGCACTCTTGTGGAAAGAACCAAGAGGGATCCTGATTCTCTGGAGACATGCTGTGGTCCTCCGGAGCAACTTTGCAGAACTCCAAGCAGCCACTGAGAGGTGAGCTGGGCAGAGCATTTCCAGGACCCACAGAGGGGGAGATGAACAAGTGTTCAAGGTTTGGGGGTGAGAGGGTCAACCATGCACAGGCTAGAAAGCACTTGTTGGGATTCTTTCCATTATAGGTTATATTAGGTGGCTACTGAGGTCCATTCCACTCTCAAAGTCTAACGATTCCTTCGCCAGACTCATTCATCTGTCACTCTTCAGTCTGACCTCTTGACTCATTTCCAGATTTACTTTTGTCATCCCAAGCTCCAAGGAAATCCGAGGTCATGATAGGACAGTTTCTTATTAACTAATAAAACTAGTTGACTGAAATCTTCACTCCAGTTCACTAAATATTATTTACTGAATAAACTAGGGAAATCTCTTTTCCCAGCAGCGATTATTCTTATTCAATTTGCTGACAAGTAAAATCGATAAGGAAATGAAGACATGGATTCACAATAGCTTGTCACAAGAAAGTTCATCAACACTTGTCTTAAACCCTTGACATAACAATAGATGACTCCTCTTCATATTCTGAAAAGCAATCTTACTATTCAGCTCTTTCCAGATCTTGATTAAAGTCCTTAGAGAATCGTTTTCACATAACTTCTCAAGATAACAGTTAAATTCAATTTTTCAGGAATTAAATTGGTCCTTTTTTAAAAAAAAACAAATTCATATCCTTTCTTAAGTCATTACAGGAAACAGGCCTTCCAGAATTAGCTGTATTTGCCGCTTTTCCTAGGCTCTTCAGAGAATCCTCTTTACAACATCCTAGTTAAAACAGATCTGATACAAAATTTCTCCCCACAATCTTCCCATCTTCTCAAAAATCAAAAATCACACACACACACACACACAGAGAGAGAGAGAGAGAGAGAGAGAGAGAGATGCGCGTGCGCGTGCGCATAATGTTCAGACTAGCTCTCTGTAGGATCTCGGTACCAGCTGGAGTCCTAGATCATAGGTGAGGAATGAAGAGGCCAGACTCATGTGGATGGTCAAACATGGAGTCTGTTTATTCCAAATTCTCTCAGCTTTATATGCCCTAGTATTCTTACATAACCATAGCACACTGCAGATGCTAACTAATGGGGAACCACATAGACAACTTGCTATTGTGTGTAGATGTCTCTTTGCCACTTAGTATAACTCTACTTTAATTACAACACAGGTTGTCACGGGTACCCTGACTTCTCAAGAAGACTGAGAGCCTTTAGGGGGGATGGAGAGTCCAGACACTGTCAGCAGGTTCCTTTTACTGGACTAAAAAGTCTTCCACCTTGCTCAGGGTTCCCCACTAACTGTGGCCCTCTACCTACACACACACACATACACACACACACACACTCTTTCTGTTCTTGATAAGATTAGACAGGGATTCATAGAAGGATATTTTTCAACTGCCCACACAAACTACCTTTTCTGCAACATTCTATTTAGCTCTTAAAGATATGTTAACAAGATATTTAGTCTCTGTAATAGGATCACGTGAAACAGGTGTCACACAAATAATACAGATATGGCCAATAAACTAGTTTATGATATTAAATGAAGCAATAAATGCAGGCTTTATCTACTCTTTTTTTTCCCCTGAGGCAATTAGGGTTAAGTGACTTGCTTAGGGTCACACAGCTTGGAAGTGGTAAGAGTCTGAGGCCACAGTTGAACTCAGGTCCCCCTGATTTCAGGGCTGGTGCTCTATCCATTGCACCCCTTAGCTGTCCTGACCATCTACTCTTCTACAACTAATAGTCCCATAAAGAGTTTTCTCGTGATACTAAGGATTAAGTTCTACTCATATAGCTAGTAAACATCAGACAGAGAATTTAAACCCAGGACTCTCTTATTCCAAATCTAGAACATTGCCCTGAAGGATTAGAAGAACGATGAACTTAGAGGAAAGTCTTAGGTTCTCTATGTGGCGATAGGCAAATAAGTCTGACACCATGTGGTCTTTTAATTTGTGTTGTCATAGAATGGAATTTCCTTGCCTGCCGAAGTAGGAGAATAGGTGGAGTCCTCCATGACCTATGTTCTCACTTGATCATTGATATTTGAATGTCCTATAACAAAGTCTTTTATTTTGCCACGTGAGATGAGACTAACCATGGAGGTAATCATGGGAGAAATTGACTTAAAGACAAACGAGGCTATAAATGAATGCATTTCATTCCTTTCAGCTGGATATTCTTACTGATGAACAATAATTTTTAAATTATGAAAAGAAATTTAATAACAATAAAAACCACTCACTACATGGGAATTAATTTATCTAGAAAAACACATTAGCTTTAAAAAAAATTAAAAGACAACTACAGTTGTCCAGTTATAAAGAAACTCCCAGTGAGAAAATAATCAAAGAATGTGAGTGACAATGAGTGATAAATACAAATCATAGTAATATAAAGACTCATAATAATCTATAGTAAGCCACACATATACATTGTTTTAATGCAAAGTACTTTACGTACATATCTAATTTCATTTTCATAACTTTAGATCTTATAGGTATTATTAATCCTAAATTGCAGTTGTAGAAACTGAGGTTCAGAAAATATTAAGTTATTTTGCTATGGTCTACTAAGTGTCAAAAGGGGGAACTGACCCTCAAATACTCCTGACTCCAAGTACAGAACTCTATTTATGATAGATATGATTGCCAATTTATTTTTTTTATTATTATAGCTTTTGATTTACAAGATATATGCATGAGTAATTTTTCAGCAATGACCTTTGCAAAACCTTCCGTTCCATATGTTGCCAATTTCTATAGCAGCTCTGCTTTCATAATCATTTTTGGAAAGTATTCCCCCTTAAAGAGGAAGAAATACAAATTAAAATAACTTTGAAATATCACTCCAACCCCATAAAAAGATTCCTTCCTCACTCCAAAGAAAATACAATGTTGGCAGAGCTTTAGAGACGTGCACATTCATTGTTGGTAGAATTGCAAATCCATGGAATCTTTTCTGAAATCAGCCTGACATTATGTTGCAAAAGTTACAAAGTTGCAAAATTGATTAGTATCCTTAACCTATGACCCCATTACTTAGAATACAAAGTTTTCAAATTTGTTTACAAATTTCATATATTGTTTTTTCTTCTTTTTAGTTTGCAATTAAGTCCATGTTGACCAAGCTTTTTATTTTAAAGATAAAGAAACTGAGGTTTGGGGGCTAAAGTGATGAGCTGTACCCAAAGCCACTCTTCGGTGCCATCTTTTTCCCCCAACAGAGGTCTAACGGATATGAAGTCGGACCTGGCCAGGACCGCGCGCAGACTGCACACTGCATGTCTCAATCTCGACTCCAACCTGCGCCTGTCTGACAGCCATGTGCTTTCCTCTGTGGAGAAACAGGCCCGCTACAGCGCCCGGTTGGAGCAGCAGCTCCGGGACAAGGTGCGAGAGATGATCCAGTTACAGAGCCGCTGGGATGGCGAAAAAGTGGAGCTCAATTCCAGGTGAGAGCCGCCAGCCTGGATCGTCGGTCAGCGGTCAACAAGCATGCATAAAGCACCTCTCATGTGCCAGGCGCCCTACTGGGTGTACAAGTACAAAGAAGAAGCAACTCTGGCTCTCAGTGAGCTTCCCTCCTAAGGGACCACAAAAATTCTTGCAACATAAATATAAGGAGAATAAATACAAATGGGGGCAGGGACCACAGGGCCGATCTGCTCCTGGGAGAGGCCCCATTAAAGTATGAGTCTCTCCACATGGCACATAGTAGGTGCCTAATCAATGCTTATTGATTGATTGGAGCATCCCCTGTACTAACCAGTCCCTAAAAGAACAACTTCTGAGAAAGGCTGGGAGATGAAATCTCCCCGGTGGCTGGAGCCCATAGAATCAGGATCATTTCTACTGAGGAAAACACGGAGTGAGAAAAACATGGCTTAAACCCAGGAGGCATTGGATCAGTCAGTCACTCAACAAGCTTTTATGAGGTGGAGCAGTCACTCCCTCCAGAAGCTTCTCTTTTAAAAGCCCTAAAGCTGTGAGTCTCGTTGTTTTGATCCTTCCTTGAGCAGACCAGTATAAGGGTTTACTTTGGTCCAGATGCTGAGCCAGATGCCGTAAATATAACAACCCAAATGAAACAGTTCTTCACCTTAAGGAATTCCCCTTTGATCAGTGAATAACTATTGTTGCTCAGTCATTTCAGTCCTGTCCGACTCTCTGTGACCCTATGTGGGATGTTCTCGGCAGATACTGGAGTGATCTGCTATTTCCTTCTCCGGCTCATTTTACAGATGAGGAAACTGAGGCAAACAGGGTGAAGTGATCTGTCCAGGGTCACACAACTTGTATGTGTCTGAGGCAGCATTTGAACTCAACTCTTCCTGACTCCAAGCCTGATATTCTGTGCTCTATGGCGCCTCCCAGCCGCCCCAGTTAACAACTACAGAGAGCACCCACTGCGTGCTAGGCGCCAAGCTAAGCCTTGAGGGTATCAGGACAAAGTCACCTATCCTGAGGCTTACCATCCATGGGACCAAATTCCCAAGGGCCTCGTTCCCTCCTCTATCAAATGAAATCACTAGATTAGGCAGTAGATAGAGCTCTAGACTAGAGTCAGGAAGAACTGGGTTCAAATTTAACCTTAGCATCTACTAGCTGTGTGATCCTGGGCAAGTCATAAACATTGTCTGCCTCAGTTTACTCAAATGTAAAATGGGGGTAATAATAGCACCTACCTCCCAGGGCTGTATGGAGATTCAAATGAGATAAAACATGGAAAGCACCAGCAAACCCAAAAGTGCTGTATAAATGCCAGCTATCATCATCTTGCTGCTACCGGACAGCCCAAAATATTGATCCAAATATTTTTTTATCCAAATTTTTATTTATCCAAAATAGAACTCATTACCTTCCCCTAAATGCACCATTCTCTCTCACTTCCTTCTCTCTGTCCTTCCAGTCATTCGGGTTCCCAGCCTAGAAATCCTCCACTCCTCCTCCCTGTCGTTCCTTCTGCTCCCTTTTCCATGTCCAGTGAATCCCCAGGATCCATTCATTCTTCCTCTATGGCATCTCTTGCATCTGTGTCCCCGCTTCACTCATTGACCACCATCTTAGGTCAAGCCTGCATTACCTCTTTCCTGGACCATCTTCACTGCCTCCTAATTGGGTAGCAGGCTGGCTCCACTTCATCAATCCCCACTCCAATCCTCTGCCAACTGTCATCAGAACCTTCCAAGGTCATAAGCCCAGGTCACTCCCCTGCTCCAAAGGCTCTCTGGCTCCCTGTTGCCCTTGGGATCTAGGACAAGTTCCTCTGATACTTTTATAACCTTATGTTATCCTATTCCCCAGGATATTTCCACTCTGGCCCCCTCTCCAGTTCTTGAGCTCCAGCCCAGAGTCTCCACTGAGGAAGGACTGTCTTCCAGTTGTGACTCTCCAGATGTTTCTCCTTTGTCCTCAAGGGGATGTTTCCCCGACTTTTGGACTCCTTTTCATTGTTGGTTTCTCTCATTGGAATATAAACTCCTCGAGGGTGGGGGCCATCTTCTTTTTGCTTCTATTGGCAAGAAAAGCTAGGGAAAAAAGACCCAGAATGGACATGATTTATGTCTTCAAGTACTTGAAGGCTCAGCTCATCTCCGCTATGTAGCCCCCCATGATCCTCTGTCCTCGTTTCTGAACTTTGTGTCTCTCTTCTCTCCCAGTAAAATGTAAGCTCCTTGAGATCAGGGACAATGAATTTAAATGAACTTCAGGTTTCTCCCATTTGAATTTGAGACAGCCCTGAGGTCTGACCCCCGCCCCCTCCCTCTTGGGATAACTCTGTCCCCCTCTGTCTCTGGCTTTCCCGCTCTAGGCTCACAGAGCTGACTCTGCTAAGAGAAAGGCTCCAAGAACAAAATGCTAAGAAAGAGAAGACTATCTCTGCCCTAAAACTGGACATTCAGAAGCTGGTGAGTGGACTTCTGGGTACTTTTCTCTTGGATGTTTGTTTTTCCTCATGTTCCCAGGGTTCATTTGCATCCTTAACACGTTCGCTTCTCTGCATCCAGGAATCCACCCAAACTGGAGATCTTCTGGAGGCGGAAAACTGGAAGGAGGAAGTGGAATCTTTACAGCGGGTTTTAAACCACATCACAAAGGTGCTGTTTTACTCCTGGGGAATCATGGGAGCATAGATTTAGAAACTTAGAGACCATTAAATCCAAAGTCCTCATTTTAAAAATAAGGAAACTGAGGCAGTGAAAGGCAAAGGGTCTTCCTCAAAGATCACATAATTAATAAATGTCTGAGGCATGATTTAAATAACAGGGAGTTTGACCAGAATGTAGAATTTGTAAGTGGGGGGGGGGGGAGGGAAAGAATAGAAAGAAAAAGGAGACCATTCAAACAATGGCAATTTAAAAAATTTCTGTAGACCTACTACACTCTATCATGCATACAGGATATATGAACTATTATTTCTATGGGGGGGGGGGGAGGACTTCCTGCTCAATCTGGGAAATGAAACTGAGGTACACAATGCAGTTAGCCAAAGCTATAGAGTAGTTCATGAGAATAGGCTCCATCATACGCTGGAGACTCTCCATATTTCATTGTTATTTTACGTCTCTGGGATCCCAAGCGAGTCAGAGTATTTGGAGCCAGTTACGGATGATAGCTCAAGTCTAATTGTCTCCTTTTATAGAAAGAAAAACCTGAAGTCCAGAGAGTTTAGGATACTTGGGCCCAAGATCACACAGTTAGCGAGGGGCAAAATCACTTTACTTTGTTGTCCTCAGTTTACCCATCTGCAAAAAAAAGGAGGGCTGACCTTGCCAAACCTTTGTGAAGCTTCAGGCTATAATAAACATGAGAGGATTTGTATAGGGTAACTTGTTTGATGAGTCCGGGATGAGGAAGATGATGGCCATTTATTTGCTTTCTCCATTCTCCATTTCCCCCCGCAGTTAGTTCTCACCGACGCTGAGTTTGTAGATCTTCCCTCAGCAGAGAACAGAAAGGGTGGAGGGCAAGAAGATCCTGGAAGACAGCCAGCCCCTCTGAGCTCCAGTTCCCCTCCTCCACAGCAGGCATCCGGGGCCCGGCCCTACTCCCCGCTACACCAGGATGCAGCTCTGCAGGCTGTCCAGAGAGCTCTCCAAAAGAGGCGTCAACAGGAACAGGTTGGGAGGACAGCGAGCACACAGGGCTGCTTATGTACAAAGAACAGGCCGATCCCTGGAAGCCTGGGCTTCTCCCAAAGCAGAGACTGGTTTTTACTAGAAAGGAAAAGAATAAAAATCCCTTGTCTTAATTTTGTTTCCTAAAACACTCCAGTCAGCTCTCTCGGGTCAATCCACGACGCTGGGTACGATGGTCAAAGTGGAGGATCTCATCTTCCTCATGTATAAAATCACAGAGTTGATTTAAATCATCCTGAATCCCCTCCAGTCCTCGATTTATGATCTTACTCATTTTAGTTCCCATTTTCTTGAATTCTGGCTCTACCATTTATTAGCTTATATGATCCGGGTAATTTACTTTGTTTCTCTGGATCTAAGTTTCTTCCACTCTTAAAAGTGATTTGGATTAAGTGACTACTAAGGTCGCTGGCCAGATCTGAACAATCATTGAAACCGGTCCCCAGGAAGCCAATTGGCAAGTCCTGGGGAAAAGACTGGGGGTTCATCAAGGGACACGAACCCAGAACCAGAGAGTCCACTGGAGAGTACTGAGGAGTGAATGGGGATATGGAAAGGAGAGACGGCTCCCCCGGGGCAAAAGAAAACCTTGGAGCAGACACAAGAAAGAAATAGAAATGAAAAGGAGGAAACATCTAGAAGCAATGAATGGATGGATGAATGAAATGGATGGAAGCACTGTGTCAAGAGTCAGGGAATACAAAGCCAACCACATTGGGAAGGTCCCCAGAGGCCATCTATTCTGGTCTGTACCGGAATGGAAATCTCCTTGACGAGGTCCCCCCTCCCCAGCACATCACCAAGAAGTCATCCAGCCCACCATCGGACAAGGTCAAAGAAGAGCAGCCCGCTAGATTCAAGGCAGCCTAATTTACTCTGGGTTCATTCTACTTTTTAGGAAGTTTTTGTTCTAACTGCCAATGGGTGCCGTTGATAGTGTGTTTGGTTTTGTTCAATAATAGAGACAAAGCCTTGTCAGCCACCCACTCACCCCGGCTGTTCTGCTCTGTGCTCAAGACCAGAGGGCACCATGGGATAAAACAGAGTTTAACTCTCTGTGGCCCTCAGAGAACCGACCAGCGCTCTTCCCTGGGTTTGCTCCTTTTGCACATGCAGCAGCCTCTCCTACAGCTTTTCCTGAGCCTTTGCTCTGCTGTAGGCAGGGATCTCCAATCCTGTCCTCCTGCTTCCACAGACTGCTCGTTCACCACACGGATCATCTGAATCCATGACGTGCCCTCCATAAAATCCCATCAGTAGCAGAAATGGGGGAGCCACGTTCTGAAAGGGGTCTGGTGGAAAAGCCCTAAGAGCCCCCTCACACTGGGCATTTCTGAATCTTGCTCTTGAAAAAAACAACTTGCCAACCACCGATCCTGCACAGCCATGGATGCTCCTGTCAGCATGGGGGGAGGGCCGGGGGGGACTTTCTTTGTATCAATGAAGTCATAGGTAAAGTGCCCCCAAAATAAAAAGAAAGGAGATAAGGAGGACCTCCAGGCTCTAGATTGGAGGGAGATGCCGGTGACATTGGATGGTACCGGTTCAGTTCCATTTATTTTGCAGATGAGAAAAACAAGAGCCAAACAGGCCATTGGCTTGCCCAGTAGGACGTAATGTACTCCAAAGCAGAGGGGGGTTCACTGGGTCGTCCCCAGAACTCAGCCTGCACCTCCATCATTGCTGCCTTGATTAAGTAGAGCTGGAATTTGAATTCATGCAAAAGCTCAGTGCTCTTTTCACAGAACCACACTGCTTTCTGCCCTGGTCTGCCAGCAGGACTGACTCACAGTATTGAGATACGGAGCCCAACATTTGTATTGTGGCAAAGGCTCCATCCTGACCCTCACATGTCCCGCGATCCAGCTGGGAAGATGAAACACGTTCATTAATGTCCAGTCTCCAATTAGATGGTGAAAAGCTCCATCAGGACCAAGGGCTGTGAAAAGCTGAGGAGGGGGCGCTCACTGCCAGATGGAGCTGGAGGAGGGGGAAGTTCAGGAAAGGCTTCGGGAAGGATGTCACCTGAGCTGGTCAGGGAGGAAGCCCCGGGGGCCGGGGAAGCCATGCCAGGGCCCTGCTGGTAACGCTCTGGACCCTTTCCCAGCCTGCATCCCTGGAGCCCCTAGAATGCCTGGCTTAGTAGGGGGGCTGCCCCAGGGGGCCACAGGCCAGGCGCTCCCAAGCTCACACACAAACCCATTGTTCTCCGGCTTATTGCATCATGGGGGAGTGAGGAGGGCAACCTTGGCTTCTGCAAAATCTCTTGCAAAATTGCCAGGGTGTTTTTCTGGGGTAAGAGAGTTAGGAAAGCTTTGCTCTCTGTCCTGCTGTGATTCCCTCCCTCCCACATTTTGGAAGCCAATTTTCCCCAAGAGTCACGAGGGAGGGTTCCCTGGACTGAGGCTCAGGGGTGTGTGGGAAGGCCCAGCAAGGCTCCCATTTCTGGAAATGGATCAGTGACAGAGATGACTACCAGCCCCAGAGCAAAGGGCCTGGAGCAAGCGGAATGGGGAGGGGAGGTGGGCAGTGGTGCAGGAGCCCTAAGCTGGAGCCCAAAGGCCAACATTTGTGTCCTTTTTCTGCCCCCAAGATGTCCCTGTGTCGCTAGAGTGAGATTCAGAGTCAGCCCAGCGCATTCACATCTGTCCATCCTGGATCTGTACATCTCCAAGGAAGGAAGCTCACTACCTCATCCCTCTGACAGAGTCTCGTTGTTTGGAGGTCTCCCCTAACGTGGGGCTTATCCAACCAGGCCTCCCCCATCTTGAACTTGAGAAAGCTGACCTTTCCGAGTCCATGGGCCAGGCTTGACATCCCTGTTGGGCTTCATCTCATTCGATTCAGCCCACGGCTCCAGGCCATCGGGATCTCTCGGGTCCTGACTGTGGGTCCCCGGGTTAGCTCTCTCTCCCACCTTGATGTAATCTGGAAATGGGAGCCCGCCGTCTTTGCAGAGTCAGCGATAAACCTGCTAAACAGAACAGGCCAAGCAAGGACAGCGGGGTTCCGCCACTAAAGCTCTCCTTCCACAGGGGCAACAAACCAGAGATGACTTCTCTTAGCATCCAGCGCCCACTCCATCTCTTATCTCATCCACATTTCAGCCTCCACCTCAAGAGCAGAATGAGATAACTTGTCTAAAGCTCTGCTAAAATTCAGGAGTGCTAGAACACTAGCACTGATGCTTACTAGTGATCCTGAAGTCAGAATTCACCCCCACATATGCACACACAAACTTAGTGCCTCAGTTTCTCCTCTGTAAAATTCGGGTGATAATATCTGTAGTTCCTCCTTCCCTAAAAGGGAAGTGTGCTAATCGAAGAGTGCTGTAGGCTTTCATTAAGATAATCATGCAATCACGCAAAAAAGTACTCTGTCAACATTAAAGAGACAAGTCTTGTTAAGAAACATGGGGAAAATCTAGGGGAGGGGATGGGGGGGAGGAGGGGAAAATTTGGAAGGCAAGGTTTTGCAAGAGTCAATGTTGAAAAATTGCCCACGCATATGTTTTGTAAATAAAAAGCTTTAATTAAAAAAAGAAAGAAGGAAGCATGGGGAAAGAGCCATGAAAGAATGAGCAAAAGGACGCAGAAGGCAGGGGATAAGTATGCCAAAGACAAGTTTTTTTGATCTTGAAACTACCTCAGATCAGTTGCTGGTAGAAACTCCCTTTTAGACCCCAGAATTCTTAGAGTTACCTGTAGTACTGAAAGATTTAGTGACTTTGGGCTAGGTCAAAAAATCAAAACAAACAAAAACAATAATGAAATAAATCTTTGAGTGACTTCCAGGAGAAAACAGTAACAATAACCATAGTAATAATACTAATAATAATAATTCCCATTGCTGATACACTTTAAGGTTTACATGGGATGTTCAGGCTTCCTTCCTGTGGATCCCCAATTCACTGACCCATTTTCTCTTTGGCTCTGCAGGAGCTGCGGCTGCAGCTGGAGTCCTCTCAGGCCACCGTGACAATGCTGCAGAAACAGCTGGCCGAGCATCAGAGGGAGGCTCAGGCTGCACAGCTGCAACTACAGGAGCAGAGACAAGAGAGAGAAAAACTTCTGGTCAAGCTGGAGGACCAGAGGCGAGACCTGGAACGCCGCAAAGCCTCTGAAGAGATGTTGGGAAGGTGAAGGAGAGTGGCTGATCCGGGGCCAAATTAGCAGAGAGTACAAAACAAGGAAGGAGACAGGGCCCATCCAAGCCCAGAGGTTTGAGGACCAAGCCGAGGCTTTGTAAAGCTGTCGATGTCTGTCCAAGTCTATCCAAGTTCATGGACATTGCTTCCATGACACTCCCTCATTCACCTCATCCTCTGCTGTCTCTTTCTTCACTCTTTTCCAACATTAGATCTTTTCCAGTGAGTCCCCTCTTCTTCTTATGTATTTAAGCTCCAGCTTCAGTATTTAATGATCTTCCAGTCAATTGTCTGATTAATTTCTTTAAGTATCAACTGATTTGATC
This sequence comes from Antechinus flavipes, assembly GCF_016432865.1. Classification (NCBI taxonomy): domain Eukaryota; kingdom Metazoa; phylum Chordata; class Mammalia; order Dasyuromorphia; family Dasyuridae; genus Antechinus; species Antechinus flavipes. The sequence continues at coordinate 9,993,727 of NC_067400.1, read as the reverse complement.
TCCTGGTTTTAGAAGGGATTCTCAGAAGTATTCTCTTGTGCCCCAATTCAAAAGCACCAATTCCACACTGCTCAGCTTTCCTTATAATCCAACTCACAGCCTACATCGCTAGTGGAAAACCCATGCTGCCCTTTGCCAGCAAGGCAATGTCTATTCTTAGTCTGGCATCCAGGTTAGCCCTCCAAGGAGCAAGTGCTTTTTTAATTTCATGGCTGCACTCATTATCTACAGTGAACATAAAATCAGTTACTTTTTCTATCTCTTCTCCCTCCATTTGTCAGGAAGTGATGGAACCAGTAGCTAAGCTCTTAGGGGGGTTTTGTTTTGTTTTAAATGTTAAATTTCGAGGCAGTTTTTACACTCTCTTCTTCCACCCTCATCAAGAGACTTCTTAATTTCTCTTTATAGAAATTGAATAGCATCATCTGCATGTGCAAGGTCATTGATAGATCTCCCAGCAATTACATCTTATAAAAATGTCACTCATTACATTTTGATTCGTCCAGCCTGACATTTCACATGATATACTCTGTCTAAATATAATATAATGTAACCAAAAATAGATCATATTTTATGTAAACAATATAAATAATTTTGATTTGGTTTCTTTTTGTAACAACAACAGTCACATGTGGGGGCTTTTACTGACACTAGGCCGATTCAGCCGACTGTGCTGGTTTCCTCACCTTTCGTTGGTTTTCTGTTCAACAATGAAGTGCTATGTTATATGCCATGATATTGTGGTATATTCCTTTCTTTTGTTGTTGTTGTTTTTAATTTCATCTTTTTTTAATGGGCAGTTCTTCATGGAAATGTATAAACGTGTGTGTTGTAGTTCTTATAGAGCACCCTTCAGTGACTGTTAGAGATACTGTAGGGAGTCTTGGTATGAGAAAATGAAGGATCATTTAAACTTACAATAACAATGAATTGGTTGCAGCAGAACACAAAGGAGTGTATAATGGGGGAGGGGGGGAACAGTCTTTATTTTTCTTTCCCCAGGCGTGCCTTACATACAGATATTTCATCAAACTTTATTGAATCCATAAGCAATGATTAGACACCTACTATGGGACAGTCACTGTGTTAAGCTAAGACATGAGCCTTCAGGGAGCTCAGGGAGCTCAGGGAGCTCAGACTAATGGGGAGGACGACATGTCCCCAGGGAGTGGACTTCCTCCCCAGAGAGACCTGCTCTTTATTTCCCCTTCTGCCCCATAGGGAAAAGGAGGCCTTGCAGACCAGGATGCAGGATCTGACTCAAAGAGCAGATCTTTCCTCCCTGGAAATAGAAAGACTCAAAGCCACCAACACAGAACTGCAGAGACACCAGGGTCTCTTGGAGCAGCAGGAAGAGGAGATGTTGAGGAAAGAGGAGAGGAGTCAAAAGGAGTTGGAAGCCGGGTGAGTGAGGCTGGACTCTGGAGACTTTCCCTTTCCCTGTGTTGTGCTGAGAGGAAGGAGTACGTGGGGATGCCCCAGGAAAGCCTCCCCTCAGGGCAATCTCCCAGGCCTCTCTGGGACCACTCAGTGATGGATAGGGCTAAAGCAAGGGACCTCACTGTAGTTGTTGATCTCGTCCAACTCATTGGGACCCCATTTGGGCTTTTCTTGGCAATGATACCGGAGGGCTTTACCTTTTCCTTCTCCAGCACATTTTACAGATGAGGAAACTGAGGCAAACAAACTTTCCCAGTGTCCAAGGCCAGATTTGAACTTGGGAAGATGAGTTTTTCTGATTCCAAGCCCAGCACTTTATCTACTTTACCACAAACTTCCTCAAAAGGGAACCTCAGGGGCCAAATATCAAGTATAGCATTCTCCATCACATGGAGGAAACTGAGCCCTGTAGAGGGAAAGAGCCTGGCCCATGGTGGCTAATGTCCAGCCTGGCAAGAGAAGACAGAATCCCTACCTATTGTTCTTGCCACGAGCTCAGCTGGAACTCTGGGAACGAAGCTGCTGGATCTTGACATCATAGATTTAAAGTTAGAAAGAACCTGACAAACGGAGAAATCAAGTGACCGATGCAGAAGTAAACATGATAGTCATTATGCCCATTCTTCAGACGGGGAACTGAGGCACGGGGGGAGGAGGGACAGACCCAGGCCAACCAGTTTGCACAGGGCAGATGGATCAAGGGCTCTCTCCTAGGGATTCCAAGTCTTGTGAGCATTTCCACTTAATTAGAAGAGCGAGAGGTAAATGTGTGCTTAACGGAGGGGAAAAGTTCTCAGAAATTAAAGCAAACTCCCTTTGGAACGGGCTTTTTCAGGAGGTGGTGATGGATCCCACCAAGCCGTAAAGGTCATGGAGCCTCTGGTCCAGCGGGCGGGTCTGGCCTAGAGCATGATGAGGAATAAGTTGGTGCTAAATGTTTGCTTTCTCCTGCCCTCCCTCCCCAGCCAGAGGAGCCTGAAGCAATTAGAGGAGAAGATCTCGGGCCTGAAGCAAGAGCTGGTGACGGTGAAGGAGTCCCTGAACCAGGCAGTCCTGGAGAAGGAGGTCCTGGAGAGCCAGAAGGAAGGCCTCCGCTGCTCTCTCGCCCAGGTACGGCCGTCCGGGCAGGGCCTCGGCACCCCCGTCCTGGGGCTCGCTCGCCTTCCCGAGGCTTTCCCCCTTTCTTGCCCCATGGCTCCCCTTCTGCTCTCCCCTCCTCCCCAGGCAGTCGGGCTCACGTTCATTTATTTTTCAATCCCTTGAAAAAACAAACTCCCCAAATTGCATTAAAACAAGAAACAATGGGCTACATTGACATGTCCCCCGGCCCGGCCAGGCCGGGTTGTGAAACACCAGGGTGAGCCTGGAGCCCACTCGAAAGCCAGCCTCAAGGATGGGGCGGGGGGGTGGGGGGGGAATTCTGTCCACATTGGCTTTCTCGGGGAGGAGGGAGCGAGGGGGGGGCCTGGATGGACTGAGCAACCGAACAACCTCTGTTCTCTTTGGCCATCAGAGCAGGGCGCGGTAAGGACTGCCCTGCGAACCAGTGCTCCCTGCAGGGGCACACCTGGGACCCCCTCCCACCGGCGGGCAGAGCCATGACCGGCAGTCCCAACATTCGGGGCAAAGTCAGTAGAGGAAGGGTGGGCAAGATCATGACTGTGGGATCCCACGGTTGGCAGTCCAAGGCCAACCCAGGGATGGGAGGTGCAAAGACATGGGAAAATATGCACCCTGAGCATAGGAGTAACCTGTAGGAAGACCCCAACTGTCCAACCCTAGTTATGACTCTGCCTATGGAGGAAGGAGGAGAGAGATCAAAGCCCCTTTTCCAGTGTAAGCCCAAATCTATCTCTAAACCACCATGTGGCAGAGTGGAAGGCGCTTTGGATTTAGAGGTGGAAGGTCTGGATTCCAGTCCTGCTCCTCCACTTGCTAGGAAGTGACTTCACCTGACAGCCTCAGTTTGCTCTTCTGTAAAGTGGGGGTGTGGGATTAGATTACCTCTGCTCCCTTTTAGAATTAAGTCAGAGCTGGACATTGCAGCAAAGGGAAGCAGGGAGGAAGAACTCTGCTTTCAGATGCTGGCATTCCACCATCTGCCGCCTCATTTTAACACTAGCATCTCTTTGTGTCGCCGTGCAAAGGGAGGAGCCATTGACCTGGACTCATGGGATCTTAGATCCAGGTCTAGAAGGGGGCTTAGAGGCCATTTTACAAATGAGGAAACGGAGGTCCCGAGATGTGGAGCCCCTGCCCCAGAACACACAGCTGGGAAGCAGCCGCGCGGAGGTTGGAGCCTCCGTCCGCTCCTTTCAGGGCGCCGTGACTCTGTGCTTTACACATGGACTGGCCCGGGAGAAAGTCAGTCAGGACGGAGCACCCCTGCTCCCCCAGACTGGCTTGCTGGCAGCATCTCTAACGCCTCTGGACTTTGGTCACCCTTGGATGTCCGGGACCAGAGCAATATCTCCCCTTTCACCCTTACAGAGCTGAAAGGCTTGGACAGGGCCTTTTCTAAAGTCGGTCCGGCTCTAAACCCGTGATGCTATGGCCGTTCTCTCTATGCTCTCACATGAGTTGTTCACAGGGCTAATGCCTCCTCATGCAAGGCAGGCAGAAAGTGGGTGCTGGGCTCAGGACCTCGTGACCTCCCCCTCAGCACACGAGCCTTGTGGGGAGCCATGCTATGGGAAACAGTGAAACCCTTTTGGCGTTTTAGTAACAGGATCTCCTTGGAGGGAGTCCAAGAAGGGGGTGCTGTCTTCTTCATAAATAAATAAAACCCAAATATTTGGCTTATGGAAACATAACCTGCCTCGCACTGAACTCTGTACTGCAGCAGACCATGACTTTCCCGAGAGTCCAAGTTTGCAGAACAGCTCCTGGGGCCGAGAGCTAAGAGCCTCCTCTTCGGGAGGTTTCCCACTGCGCCGATGCGAGGGTACCCGTGGTGGTTGTCTCCCCACTCTAGGTAGAGGCCAGCAGCGCCCAACTAGAGTCACAAATAACCAAGATGAGAACTGAAGACACAGAACGAAGGGACTCCTTGGTCAAGATGGCAGCCCTGACGGAGAGCCTGGCTCAAGACAAGGTCAGCCTGAACCGGGTGATCCTACAGGTAAGAAGTCCTAGCGCCCCCCAGCCGAGGATGGCCCCTAAGACTTCCCTTGGAGAACCTTCTTCGAGAACCATAGTCTAAGAGGGAAAGAGAGAAGATGTCAGAGGCCCTTCCCCTACACATGCTTCATGGCTCCCCATGTACCAAAACACCAAGGTGATCCTTCAAGACAAAGACTCAAAGCCCACATCCTCTGACTACATATAACAACCTACTTTCCCCCACGCCAACCTTTCATCCTACTCACAGATTTTTTCCCACTAACCCTAGTCCTAATCCTAAAAGAGACAAGGTCATTCATTCCATAATGAGAGTGAGAATTTAAGGATTCCGGGGAGGTAAACAGAAATCACTTTATTCATACTAAGGTCTAAATGACTAAATTTATATCCTTCTCTGGAGGTGGGAAAGCAGGAGAGATAAGGGCCATGGGGAAGGAATAAAGAGCTCAGAGGAAGGTGTGCAGCAGAAACACAACATCCCCCTTATACTCAGAGCCCCCACTCAGGGGTAGAGCATAGACAGGTCAGCATCACCTTCTCCTGGATCAGGCCATGTTCCCTCCCAATGCAGTTATACTTTCTTTAGGCTCTATAGATTTCAGTTCCTTGTTTTTCCTAGACACTCTCTTTGTTTTCTTTTGGGCCGAACAGTTGGAACAGGAGAAGAACCAGTGGCTAGACCGGCAATGGCAACTGGAACAAGAGGTGAGCCGCCTTCGGGATCAGCTTGCTCATCTGAGTCAGGAGCTGGACCACATCCAGAGGGAGAAGCAGGGTCTAGATCAAAGCTTGCAGATGGCAGAGGAGGAAAGGGGGAACCTGGAGGAAGAGATGACACTGCTTCAGAGAGAGAAAGTCCAGCTTCATGAGCGACTTATGCAGGTGAGAAGAGAAACATGCTGAGTGCTCCAAGAACTGAAGGGACAAACTCTCAGAGCCATGCAGATGTAGCTTCTGAGGTCCCTGAAGATTCCTTAGTGTTCTCAATCTCCTGGTTCTTGGCTTTCTCTGTATTTCAAAGCTAGATTCCTAAAATCCTTTCAAAAGCTTCCTTCACACACACACATACACTCATTAAAGTACATTTTTTTGCATCTATGAGGGGGTCTTTAGGCATATTTTAAGAACAATTGAGTTTTCCTTTCTGTATCATGACAATACCATTTTCTCTTGCCTTCTTTTAAATCATAATCATAACTCCTCTTTGAGGGGATTTATCTGAAGTATAATGACTTTTATTTCAGCCTTCCATTTCAATTTTTTTTTCTTTTTTATTATAAACTTACTCATCGGCCAGTACAAATATGTCAGAATACAAAAGATAAAAAAAGGATTATATATGAGCCCATGAGCTTCCAATAAGTACAGTTTGTCTTTTTAAGTAATACTAAATTTAACAAGGTAATAACAAAATGGTTTTGTTTGTTTGTGTCCCCTTTTGAATCTTTTGTTTTCTTCTGTGTATTTTCAATGTTTTGTTGATGTTCTTTTCTTCATTTTTTGCATCCTTATCAACATCCACTATTTCAATCTCCCAATAGAATTTCTCCCTTGTAACAAATAAGTATCAATTAACACATAGATCTTGTCAGAAAATATGTTTTTTCTAAATTTCCATCCATTTCCTATCAAGAGGCAGGAAGCATGCAACCATTTATTTTAGCCCTATTATATAGCTTTATGTTTTAAGCTTATGTCTAATATGCAGAAAATCTTGGAGTTTTGTTTTCCAAACCATTCTCCATTTTCTCTTCTTTTATGAGTGCGTTTAATCCATTAACATCCAAAGTTATAATGTTAAGTTATGTTTCCCCATCAAAATCTCATATATAACTTTTTGTCTGTTAAAACCACTAGGTTCTTGTAGTTCATTTTGCTTGAAATAATCATACTCTCCCATCTCATTTTGAACTCGTTTTTCCCCTCTCTCTTCCCCACTTTCTACATTTCTTTCTCACTTTCCTATTCTCCACTTCTCTCACTCTCCTATTCTATGCCTTCATCTCTCCTTCCCATGTTTTTTACTCCTCTCTGCTTCTTCTTTTGTCCACTTTTCTCTCCTATTTCCCACTTTTATCTCTTTCTCTCTCCTGCTCTTCATTTTGAAATCCCAAAGGTAAGCTGTCAGAAGCATACTTTGGAAGGACAACTAGACCACAGCCAGCAAGAGATAAAGATGCATGCTGACACTCTCCAGCAAACCATACTAGAAAAAGAAGAAATATCTAAGGAAAAAATACGACTTGTGGCGGAACACACATCCTTGGAAAGACAGAATCGAGTCCTGGTAGAGGACAGGGCTGCTTTCAGGTACTTTGACCTCCTCTTGTCTATGCCCAGGTCAGAATTCCAGTTTCCTATAAAACAAGACTCCCAGAATCCTAGATACCTGGACTCTATTCTTAGAGCCATACCATCTCCTAATGATAGAGTTGGGAGAAATATTAGACATTAATTAATTCAACACATTGGGGAAACTGAGTCTAGTGGATCATGTGGCTTCTCCTCTAAAAAACTTAGCTCACTAACTTTTCCCATTGGTTTTCTAGCTGCCATCACCTCTTGCCTCCATACCGGTTTTCCACTACTCAGCTTAGCTTTTTCTTCCCCTACTCGTCAAAAATAAGCTAAAACCCTTCCTTTTTGAAATTTGAAAAGTTTTTTTTATTTCTCTGTCCTACAGCCAAAAGAATAAACATTCAGCCAATGAAAAAGTTATAAAATGTATTACATTCTTTTTAACGAAATTTAGTCTTCTCTGAATACTTAAAATCAGACTTTCTTACTTCTTAGATTAGATAAAGTCTTTAAAAAGTTTTAGTAAATGCCAAGTATTGTGCTAAATACTAGGATGCAAATACAATCAAAGGGAAAGGTAATCCCTGTCCTCCTGCAGCATATATTCTGAAGGGGGAAAACATCCATAGAAGGGGAACTGAAAAGAGAAGGGAAAAAGGAGAAAAGTAATTTGAAGAATAAGAGTTGAGAGGTTAAGAAGTAAGTATGACTGGTGTGGCTACTTCCTTGGAGGGTCCATGAACTTAAGCACTGGAGGAGCAGGTAGTAGACTGTGATATGCTGATAAAAGTTTAACAACCAACTCTTGAAAGAGGTAATTACATTAGACTCACTTTTAAATCTAATCTGCCTTGTAAACATTTTATCTATTCCTTTCTTAAGTCTAAATGAGGAACAAAGCAATTAATTAAGCCCTGATTTGTAGCATATATCCTTTTTCAGAAGTGCAAATACAGTGAACATTTTAGCAATCAGCTTGAGCTGACCCTAGCACAGCCCTTGTTGGTGATCCTTCCAGAGCCTGCTTTTAACCTGGGGCGGGGTGTCCTGCCTGCCTTTAACCCCTTCTCCCTACTAACAAAGACCCTTCCTCTCCCACCACTGCAGAGCTTCTAATCCAGATTTTCAGACCTCTTTTTTCCTTCCCAGTCCTAGGAGGATCAGCTGTGGTTTTAGCTAAGATGGAGGACAGTGCCTTTATTTATCTCAATGGCTCTGTTCGCGCACTCTATGACTCCAGCCTGGTGTGTGGGATCCCCCAACCACTCTAACCCACCCATTATTCCTTTTTCCTGACCAACAGGTCTGATCTGACCCAATCCTATCCCCCTGTACTGAGATCGCCTTCTCCCTCCATTCTGATTCAAAAACCATCCAACAAAGATGTATTAAGCTGAATGAGGGTCCTAAAAGCAGGAAGTCTCATCTTCTTAAGTTCAAATCTGGCCTCAGCCACTCACTAGCTGGATACCCTGATGGAGTCACTTAATTTTTTCCTCAGTTTCCTCATCTGTAAAATGGGATTAATAACAGCACTCATCTCTTAGGATTAGCAGAGGGACCCGGAAAGCCTTCCCTCACTGGACTCCTGAGGAGTTTCTCCTTCAGTTAGAAATCTGTCCCCAGGAACATCTGATTGAGAGCAGGGGAGATAACATATGCCCCTGGGCTGGTGAACATCAGCCATCTTCTTCCCCTCCCTCTTCCCCACCCTCCTCTGAGTCTCAGACCTGTGAGTCAGGGCTCAAGCCCTCGCCCTGGGGCTCGCTGTCTAGACTCCGGCTTCACAGTAAACAGAAAAGATAGTGGGCGCATTCCAGACATTGCATGAGACACATCCCTCCACCCCGACGAGCCCCAGTAACCGGGGCAAGAGCATGTACTACACCTGAACACGAGGGGAAACTGAGGCAGCAAGTCACACGGTGGGCTGCTGGTGGAGTAAGGAGGCGAAACACGGGTCTCTGGGCACCCAGGGATAGTCCTTTTCCCTTCCCTTTTCTGAAAAGAGCCCAAAGGTGTCTCTGGGAGCTCTGCTCGGAGTCCTCTGTGACTGCTGTGCGTGTGGTTTGGGGGTGAAAAGCTCAAGTCTGACTCAGAGGATCTGGGCTCGGGTCCCGGCTGGGACGGCCGTCACTTATGGGACACTGTCTGCCGGGGAAGAGTCCCACAGTGACGACATCTAAGATCCTTAACTACCGGACCCGGGTCCATGTCTGTCACCCACACAGCTGTCTGGGGGTGTACACCGTGGGGGTGCAGAGACATGCCCAGAGAAACAGAATGAGCCAGGATATGTCACCTGCACACTGCTAGTGCGCACAGGGGCGGAGAAGCCGAGAAGTGATTGGGCTCCAGCAGTTAGAAAGGCAGGAAAACCCAGAGGAAAGAACATGAGTTCAAATGCTGGCCCCCACGCTTACTAATCTCATGACCCTATTCCAGAGCACCACCCCTGACACAGACCTAGTTTCACAAACTTGGAGCCATCCCTGACTCTATGACCTCATTTCTACCTTCCCAGTCCCATCACGGGCCACGTCTCGGTCCCTCAGCCTCCACAAGGTCTCTTGCCTCGGCTCCCTCCATTATTCTCACCAGCCTGCTCCCAGATGGCATCATCCCTCACCTTCAGCCTCCTCATCACCTTCCCTGTTCCCAGTGTCTCCCTTCTGTCCCCCAGAAGCTGCCAAACTGATACCTGCAAAGGCAGCTCCGACCCCGTCCCTTCCCCTCCCAGAAGCCTACGCGTCTCCCCACTGACTCCGACACCCAAAAGAACACCTTGAGCAGGCAATGTCCTTCACAAGCTGGAGGCAGTCAGCCTGTCCAGCTGATCTCACACACACACACACACACCCACCACACACACACAGCCCCCTCCCGACACACACACTCTACTCTCATGCCCTCCTGACCAAACCCAACTGGTTCCTCTTATTCCATTTCCCAACAATGCTCTGGCTCCTCACTTTTGCCCCATTAAATCCCTAGTTCTCTCCCTCAGCCCTACCCAGGGACACCTCCTGGACTGGCTCTCCCTAATCCTCTGGGTGCCAGTCCCCCCTTCGCCCAGGATGACCGGTCACTTTATTTTCTATACTTGACATTTATTTATCTGCTACAGAATCCCCAAGGGAACATAAGCTCCCTGAGGGTAGGGATGGCTTCCTTCTTAGTTCTGGATTGACAGCATCTTCCTGCAAAGGGAACACCAGGGTACGGGGATCTCGAGTTGACCAGCTTTACCAAAATCCATGGGGGAAATAATGGGAAATGTGTCAGAAAGCCCGAGCTCAGGGATAATGAGTGCCGCTCTCCCAGGGCTGCAATGAGGCTCAGTGAGACATTGGTAAAGTAGAGCATTGTGCCGGCCGTTGAGATGTCCATCATCGGCATCGGTTCTACATCACTGGCCCAAGAGTAGAAGTCGAGGTTCTGTGCCCGGCTCTCTGAGTTCTGTCCACACTCGCAGAAGTCACAGGGGATGCGCCCGAATCACCAGCTCTGCTTGTTTGATCCCAACCCGCAGGGCTGAGAAGGAGTCCCTGGAAAACAGCCTCTTCTCAACCCAGCAGCGGGTGGTTCAGCTGGAAGCCCAGAAGGAGCAACTGGAAGAGGAGCAGCAAAAGCTCCGCCTCTCCAAGCAGGTGCTCCAAGGTACTCTGGGACCATCTTTTGGGGACTGAAGCCAGAACGGGAGCCCCCCATCCTCAACCCCGCCTGACATCCTTGCTTGAAGACCAGTAGGAATCAGAGATTCGCTGCCTGTAGAAGTAGCTCGCTCCCCTGGAGACAGCTTAATGGCCAGGAAATCAAGCCTCAGTCTTTTCCCCTTCTCCCCAGTCTTCCCAGTTCTGCCCCCTCCTCTTACTGGGGTCAGGCAGCATTAGACAAGTCCCTTTTCTTTCAAATATCTGAGGATGGCTATTGTGTCTCCTCCAAGTCTTCTCTTCTCCAGGCTCCCTAACCCTAACAGCTTCATCAAACCCTAATTTGGTGTGTTCTGCAATCCTCTTGTTATCCTCAACACCCTCATCTGGACCCTCATCTGGCTACTCAGGAGCCTCCTCAGATGTAGTCTGACCAAGACAGGCTAGATGCTCCTCTCTTGTTCTGGTCACCAAGCCTCTACTAATGGAGCCAAAATCATTAAATAAATTAATAAATTAAATTAAATTAAAAAGCATTAAATGATGCTTACATGGACTCTTAACTGAAGTTGCTTTCCACTAAGCTCGTCACATGTTTTTTCTCATGACTTGCTTTCCAGGCACTCTAAGTGTCATTCAGTATTTGTACTATTGATTTCTTATATCCCCATGTAGTAACTTTACATTTATCCCGTGAAATTTCATCTTATTAGATTGTTCTGAATATTTGTCTTTTCCCTCCTTAAGTCGATGGCTTGGATTTATCCTCTTATGGAGTTGAAAAGAATCACCAATTTGCTCCAATTCCGAAGTCTATGAAATCAGTGCCTTCCCCTCTCTCCATAGAGCCTATGTTAGGGAGTAGCCCCAGTACCCATCTTCCCATCCCAAATTGTCATGCAAGAGGAAGAACTGCCAAGAATGGAGTTGGGCATCAGGGAATAGTCCATATATATATATTTTTTAAATTTTCCTGCAGTGGAAGTGGAAAGAGCCCAAAATGAACTCGAGGTTCAAGAGACCAAGATGAAGTGGGAGTCAGAACTGCTCAAGCAGCAGATGGCTCAGCTCCAGGAAGACACTCAGCTTTCCCTCAGGAACCAGGCACTGGCCCTTGGGGAAGACATAGGACGCCTGAGAAAAGAGAAGGTAATCCCCCCATCTGCTCATTTCAGCAAGATCAAGAGGTTCACATGCAGCGTGTGGGGTCCACCGTAAGCTGACTCATTCATCTGACTAGACCTAATCTTCCCCACTCCCCCAAGCTGTCCTCAACAGCTTCCCATCCTGGCCTCCACTGAAACGGCTCACGCAGGGGTCAGCGATGGCCTCCAGGGGAGGAATCCAACAGCCTTCTTTCAGGTCTTATTCCTCTTGGCCATCTCTCTTTGCAGCAGCCCACACTGTGGACGCACCTGCCCACTAGATTTCCTTTCTTTCCCCTTGGTTTCCAGAGCCCACACTTTCCTGGCTCTGCCGCTACATCTCTGTTTCTTAGTCTCCATCACCGGTTCCTTTTTCTCTCCCCAGGTTCTGACTTGGGATTTCTTTCCTCCTCTCCTCTATATGAGGAATACTCACCTTGGGGTCCACAGAACCTGAAGGGGCCAGAGATAAATTTCAGGGCTCTGTGAACTTGGATAGAAAAGAAATACATCTGTTTTCACTGGCTTCTAACTGAAATGTAGCATTTCCTTCGATCACGATTTTTAAAAAATGGGATCTGAAAAGGGGTCCCCGGGTTTCTCCAGACTGGGAAAAAAGTACAAAAATAAGGGAAGAAGCCCTGGCTCCCCACCTCCCACTATCCTGCACTTCTGATCACACACTCCATGCAGAACCCCCCGACTCTGAATCATCTCCAGAGTCACATTTCAGTGGCACCTGGGATGTGCTCCTGTCCTGCTCTCCCTTTCTTCCCTGCTCTATTCCTATTCTGGCCCCAATCTGGCCCCAAGAATTGATGGGCTGTCCTGCCATCTTGCCTCCGCTCCTCAGGAGAGTCTGCGCCTGGCATTGACTGAAGAGAAAGAGATTGCCATACATCAACTCGAGCAGGAGAAAGAAGAATTGCTTTCAAAATATGAAGCTGAGCGAGAAAACCTAAATGAAGAAATCCTCCGTCTGAAACGGGAGCGAGATGAAAGCCTTCTCCAGCTGGAACATGAGAAGCAGAAGGTAAAGGGGACCAAGGGCCATTCATATTCAGTGCAATTCTTCAAACATTTATTAAGCACCTACTGTATACAAAGTCATAAATTATAACCGATACAAGAACAATTTTAAAATCAAGAAAACATAGGTTTAATTTCTAAGCCATTAGCTCTATCACTTTGCGCCTTCCTTAAGGTCTTTGAACCCCTATAAGAATTTAAGCCTCATAAGTCTCTTCTAGAACTGTGAAGGAAGTCTCCATACTGGGAATTTCTAACACAGAGGAAATCACAAGTTTAAACACACACACACAAAACCCACCCTAATGACCATTGTATATCTAGGTATGATTGATAAGAGCCTGCATCAGGCTAGTAGCCAGTATCAGAGGAGAGAAGGGAGCATAAAGGAGAGATTTTGAAAAAGTAAAATCAGCAGGTTTTGGGAAATGATTGGATAGAGGAGAGGAAGGTGAGAAGGAATAAGGTCAAAAATGAGATCTAGATTGGATTACTGGGAGGATGGTAGTAACAGTAAGAGGAAGGTTGAAAGAGCACAACACTTGGGGCAGATGGGAAGGGAAGATCATAAATTCAATTTTGTACATATTAAGTCAAGGATGCTCATGACAAATTCACATTGACATGGCTAATAAGCAGGAGAAGCAAGACTACAGGTCAGGAGAGAGGTTAGGGCTAAATAAATAGGTCTGAAAATCATCTGGATAGAGGTGTGACTTGAAACATAGGCGTTGATGTGGTCATCAGGTGAAACAGAAGACCCTGAACAAGATCCTATGGGACATCCATAATTAGGGGGCACAACTGAGTCAAAGATCCAGTTAGAGAGTATGAGAAGAAGTGTTCGGATAGATAGGAGGAACGCGGGAAAAGGCAGCAGCATGAAAACCTAGAGAGAAAAGAATATCAGGGAGAGGGTGACCTAGAGAGACAAAAGTTTCTGAGAGGTCGAGAAATGGTGAAGATGCCATTGGCTTTGGTCATTAAAAGCATCACTGGTGACTCTAAGTGATGAGGTTGGAGAAGAGAGTTAATATGGATGCGAAAGGAAAGAAGTGGAAGGACCAGCTGTGGCCACTACAAAACGGGGGAGAAATATGGGAAGGTACCAACGGAGGGGGTTTTTGAGGATGAGGTGGGCAAGGGTATGTGTTTAAGTAATGGGGAAGCAGTCAGTAGCTGGGAGGAGACTGAAATTTAGGGAGAAAAAAAGTGGGGATGGTAGAGAGAGCAATCTGCTGGAGAAGAGGAGAGGGAATGAGAGTCATCAAAAAGATGAATCAACAGAAAAAATCCCATGAGAAGAAAACGTTTAGCCTTTCAATGAGGCTCCTTCTATTGCTCAACATAGTTTTTAAAAGAGCTCTTCTTAAAATGCCATTTCTGTTCTTTCTCATTATTTCTATCTGTGTTCAAAATTACACTGTACCAGCTAGTAACTCAAGGAAGAAGCCCAGTTCTTCTGGTTGTCCACATGGGGCAAATCATTACCTTCCTAGGGGCCACAGTTTTCTCATCTATTAAATGAGGGGGTGGCACTGAGGTCCCTTCCAGCCTTCGATCCTATGATGCTCTATGGAGATGGGGGACTTTCTCAGCTCGTTGATGGTCCACGATTCCCAACCAGGACATGTTTGACTGACAAAGATACTAAATTATCTGGGTCCAGTTTCCTTCTCTTCTAGCTTTGGGTCCTAGACTTTTACTCTAAATAATTATTTAATATTTAATAATAATAATTTAATATTTAATGGAGCATATTCTCATGGCTACAATCCCTGGAGAAGCTCGATTCTTTTTTTTCTCTTCTGAATCACTTTAAAGTTTTTTCCTGCAGATCAAGAACATAGTTTCCTCACCTCCCCTTTCATCACTTCTAGGCCTTATCTCAAAAGGAAACTGAGAAAAAAATGTTGTATGAGGAGCTCATTGAAGCCCAGAGAGAACTAGAGGATTCCAAGCTGGAGGCTGACCGAGTGAAACAGCACGCTCTGAGTCAGCAGGAGAAAGACAAGGTGAGCTCGGGCCACGGGCGGCATTCTGCTCACTGGAGGCTTTGACCGGCCTCTGCAGAATGCTGGTCTGGTTCACAGAGGAAGGATGCTGATTGGAGGATGGACTAAGAGAGAGGAGAATACGGGGGGTGATCACTACCCAGGTTGCCACTGCTCACTATCTGTCTTTTTTTCTCTGTCACTCCTTGTTTTCCCACATTTGAATTTAGAGTGGCAGTGTAGTACAATGAATAGATCACTGCTCTCAAAAGTCAGGATGACTCCATGCCATCCAGGAAACCCCACCAACAATTTTAAAAATTCTATCTTGGATTGTCCTCTGATGTCTTATATATGTTAGTCTTCTCTCTGTGAGAATATAAGGTGGCTAAGGACAGGGACTGTTCCGTTTTTGTTTCTAGTATTTACATAATTCCAAGCACATGGTGAGGATATGGAAACACTCAAAAATGTCTGCGGACCGGTTGAGGGGTTGATTGATCTGATTTATAAGCCCCTTAAGGTTCTGGATCTGAAGTTATACTTCTCTGCATCTGGATCTGAAGTTGTACTTCTCTGCTTCTGGATCTTAAATTATACCTCCCTGTATTTAGATCTGGAATTATACTTCTCTGCATCTAGATCTGAAAAAGTTATACTTCTCTGCTTCTGGATCTTAAGTTATACTTCTTTGCATCTGGATCTGAAGTTGTACTTCTCTGCTTCTGGATCTTAAATTATACCTCCCTGTATCTGGATCTTAAGTTATACGTCCCTGTATCTGGATCTTAAGTCATTATTCTCTGCATCTAGATCTGAAGCTATATTTCTCTGCATCTAGATCTCAAGTTATACTTCTCTGCATCTGGATCTGAAGTTGTACTTCTCTGCTTCTGGAGCTTAAATTATACCTTCCTGTATCTAGATCTGAAGTTATACTTCTCTGCATCTGGATCTGAAAAAGTTATACTTCTTTGCTTCTGGATCTTAAGTTATACTTCCCTGTATCTGGATCTTAAGTCATTATTCTCTGCTTCTGGATCTGAAGTTGTACTTCTCTGCTTCTGGATCTTAAGTTATACTTCCCTGTATCTGGATCTTAAGTCATTATTCTCTGTTTCTGGATCTGAAGTTGTACTTCTCTGCTTTTAGATCTGAAGTTATACTTCTCTGCTTCTGGATCTGAAGTTATACTTCTCTGCTTCTGGATCTTAAGTTATACGTCCCTGTATCTGGATCTTAAGTCCTTATTCTCTGCATCTGGATCTGAAGTTATATTTCTCTGCATCTGGATCTGAAGTTATATTTCTCTGCATCTAGATCTTAAGTTATACTTCTCTGCTTCTGGATCTTAAGTTATACATCCCTGTATCTGGATCTTAAGTCATTATTCTCTGCATCTGGATCTGAAGTTATACTTCTCTGCTTCTGGATCTGAAGTTATACTTCTCTACATCTGGATCTCAAGTTACACTTCTCTGCTTCTGGATCTTAAGTTATACTTCTCTGCAGCTGGATCTTAAGCTCTACTTCTCTGCATCCTCCATGATGTCCTACAGTGCCCAGCTTCACAGGTTTAAGGGATGGCATTCCAGCTCCCAGACACCTTTATCAGGTGAGACGCCTCTTTGATTTAGGCGTCTTGATGCATAAATACAATATCTATCGTCTTGGTTGTGAATCTTTTTGATTGGCTCAAGAAGAGAAATGCAGCAACCCAATGGGGCGTCCCCAGTGATGAAAGATTTCACTTTGAGAGCTGAAGATTCCAGTTCAAACCAAGCCCCTGAGAGAAAACCCATTTTTGGTGAGAGGAAAGGCTCCTGCTCCCAACTTTGCCTCTATTAAGAGGTCTGGAGGGAGCAGGATTACAAGGGTGCTGTGTCCTGGGATCTAGAGGCAAAGTAACAATGAGGAGAAAGTCCTAAGGGACATTTGAGGGGGGTGATTACTCTTCCTTGATGTCCTCAATTTCCCCAGTTCTATTTCCCCCCAGCTTCAGGTGGGAAGTGAGCGAGATAATCACAAGAGCTAGGGTGTATATGTATTGTCCTGAGAGTGAAGAAGAAGAGGGTTCTTTCAAGAACCCTTCTTGGTCATGTTCTTAGAGGGAGAATCAATGGCCCATGGGTTTTTACCCTGCTAGATAAAGCTCCTTCATCAGCACAGCCAAGGGCAGAGCTCATGTTTGGGAAACTGCCTCAAAAACCCTGTTCCTGAAGAGGTCTCCAAACACTGTTGAGACTTTCCCTCTCTCCCTTTATCCCCTCCCAAACCATTCTGTAAACTTTTTGAATGGAAAGAAGTTCACAAACATTTCCCCTGCCAAGCCACAATATCCTAAATGTTGCCTATCACCAGGCAGCTCTGAGGCAGGAAAGCCAACTTGTGTTTTCCCGGGTCATTCATTTTGTTAGTGAGGACACTGTAATTCAATGCTATCTGGGGACTCGGCGAGGCGTTCCACGCTGCTGACTTAGCAATCTCTGCGCCACCCTCTCTGTTTCAACGCCTCCTGAATTCAAGGCCACCAGAAAGTTTGTCCCTCGGGTTATTGTCAAGGGAAATGGGAAGCTCGGGCTCTATCTTGGAAAGTGAAGGAGGAGACATATTGGGCCCAAGAAACAGCCAACTTAGTGACGGCATGTGCCCGTGAGTACGGATGTCCTGGTCCTTCAGCATGTGTGACTATGGATGTCCTGGTTCTTCAGCATGTGTGACTACGGATGTCCTGGTCCTTCGGCATGTGCCCGTGACTACGGATGTCCTGGTCCTTCGTTTATGCTTCGGGCCCTGTATAAAGAAAGACCTTAGAGCAGATAAGTCGCTACCTCAACAGAGAACAATTTCTCACCGATCCAGCTGAGGGAGAGAGGTTCGGGTCAGTGTCAGACTCCGTGTGCCCGTCAGCGGGAGACCCACCTAGATAAGCAAAGGGAGGCTTCCCACCACTGTGGCCACCCCACCACGAAATACCCGCCCAGAAGGGATTCTCCTGCTGGGGACTGGGGAATGGATTTATAACTTCATGGAGGAAAGCAAGTTTCCCATTTGCATTTGCACATCAAAGGGGTAGGTACTCATAGAAATTGGCCTCCCTGGAACAGACTCAGGAGCATGGGAGGGGGCCGGATGCCCTGTGGCCCACACTTCTCTGGTTCACAGAAAACAACACAGCTCCCTTTTCTATGGCAGATTTAGTGCCTGCGACCCTTCGCTCATCCCCAAGGCGTCGTCGCTGCCCACTTTTGGCCACCCCACAGTTATGCCGGCTGGGGAGCATCCTTCCTTAGCAGAGACCTAGAAGCAGCACTTGCTGTCAAGAGAAGTCTCATTGGACGAGATGTCGGAGAACATTTCTTCCTTCTCTGAGGAGGCAGCCATTTAAAATGGGAAAAGCATTGGTTCCGGTGCCCGAGAACGTGGGTTCAAATCACTTCAGCTTCCTGGGACCCACTTTACTCATCTGAAAAATGAGCAGTTGGACTGGGGAGCCTGAGAGCCCTTCCTGCCCTGCCCCTGTAACTCCATGACCTGCGTGGCCGTGGTCTGAAACTAGCCGCACTTGGCCCGGAAGAGCAGAACTAGGGCCCGTGAGCGGAAGCTGCCAAGAGACAAATTCAGGCTGACGTCAGGAAGCAATTGGGAAGAATCAGAGGCATCCAAGAGGAGCAGGGGAAGCCAGCCGGAACTCACTGAGCTCCTACTATGTATTAGACACATGCTGAGCACAGGGTACACAGAGAGGGAAGGCTCGGTCCTTCCTGTCCAGGAGCTCCCACCCGAATCGGGGAGATGACATGGGCACATAGGAGACGGAAGCCGAGTCTGCGAGGGGAAGGCCCTGGCAGCCTGCTCAGTCTCCCCAAAGGACTCCGGGCACGGAATTAATGCACCAAATGTGCTCCCCAGGAAACCAAGGCCGGAGTAGGGTCCGAGAGCGAGGGAGCGCCCGGATGGGTTCGAGCTGAGGCTTCCAGCTCCGAGTTCGGGATTCTTCCCGCTCTCCCACCCCGGGCAGAGCTCTGAAATGTCTCTGGTTTTCCAGAGTCTAGAAAGAGCAACAACTCAGCTAGAAATGTCGGCGAGTGAGTAACCTTCAACGCCAGACTTTCCTAGCGCATAGTAGGTGCTCACCCTCCTGGTGGTGCTGCTGACCGCCCCCGAAGCTGTGAGCGCCCTCTCCTGCTAGAAGTTCCTTTGCATGCACTTTCCCACGGCCTCCCCCTCTCCCTGTCTCCCCACTGATGGCTCCTTGAAAGAAGGGGCTTTGAGTTCTGACTCTGTGGCTCCAACGCTTCCCATGGTCCCTGGCACAGACATAGCAGAGGCTCAGTAAATGGCTGTTGGATTGAATTGAATCAGAGAAATAAATGTATGCATGAGCTCACTTGGACTGAACTCACTGGAGGGATCAGTTCAAAGAAAGACACTAAGGGGGGGCAGGGGGGAGGCATAATATTCTAGAACAAACAAGCAGTTACAAAAAGGATTTTTTACAAAATCCAAGCCCAACAAAATTGAAAGGCATTTGAATTGGAAAGACTACTTAGGAATCCTAAGAGGGCTCAAATAAACAAGGCCCGTTCCCCACACTGCAATAAACAAAAGCCCACGACTTTCCCGAGTAGTGCTGGGCCGGGACGGGAAGGGCTGCCCCGCTTCTCACCTGAACAAGCTTGAGCCTCCTTCTCCAGCTTTAACCCTTTGGTGGGTCCCGGCCCTCCGGGCCCAGAGCCCGCTTGACCCGGATGTCCAAAGTCTTCCCACATCCTTGGGCTCCTTCGGGATGGCGAGCGGGAGCTCCCCTCTTCTACGGGGGAGGAAACAGAGGCTGAAGAGAAAGAGGGGTTTGAGACTCGAGAAGCCGCCAGTTCAAGTGCTGGCGCTTCGTGGGGTGGGATCTCCGGCGGGTCTCAGTGTCCTGCGGGGTGAACGGTAGCGATCTTCTAGGTGAAAGGCTGATGTGCAGAAGGATTGGCTGTTAGAAGCAAGGAGGGGGAGTTTTAGAGAGGAAATCTGGGAAAATCGGGAAAAACTCCCCAAGAATTGGAGTTGTCCAGAAGTGGAAACTCTTGGTGGTCGCTGGAGGGGGGTCTCTAAGCAAGGGCTGGCCAGGATTGTGTGGAGGGCCTTCTCGCTCAGGGACCACCGGGGCTCCCCTCCAGCTGCCTCCGTGATTCTGAAAGGTCGCACAGGAGGGGCAAGAGCCTGGAGTTTGGCTTAAGGACAGAAATCCCAGTGCCGCTGGTTAGAAGGGGGCAACTTTTGACGTTGGACGCCATTGCTGAGCATTGTGGAGCGGGAGGACTGGCCAGACAAGGTCGGAAAGTCCTTCCAGCTCTACTTGTCTGAGCCTGTGACTCTGACTCCCCCCCCCCCCAGAGCAGAAACATCATTGGGCTCTCCTTCAAACAAGCCCCCAAGAGGAAGCCCAGTGGGGAGGTCCCACCCTCTCCTTTTCAAATACTCCCTCTTCACACACTGGATTCCAGCCCAGATGGCCCTCCTGGGGTCTCCTCCCTCCAGGCCTTTGCATGGACCATCACTCGAGCCGGATTGTTCTCTGTATCAATCAATCAATATTTATTAAGCACCTACTATGTGCTAAGCCCCAGAGGCACCCCTTTAAGCCTCCCCTCCCGGCCACCTCCCAGCTGAGGCTCTTCCTGATCACCAGCCATTTCTTTAGTGTCCTCCTCCTAATCTCTCCCCAAATGACTATTTTCTTTGCATCAATTTAGGTTGTTGGACTAGTTTAAGATTTGGAATGAAGCTCACAGGCCTCTAGCCCAACTTCTAAATTTTACAGATGAGGAAACTGAGACCCCGGGAGGCCCACTCACTATCCAGGGCAGGATTTGAATGCGGGTCTATGGTAGCCTAACCCCATCAGATTTTAGAAATCGCCTCCGCCTCCTCTGCACCCCCTCTCCCTTGGCTGTCAGAGCCATGTGCTCCTCTGTCCTGCTGTGGATGGAGGGAGACACTCACGAGAGCCCTGACTTAGCTGCAGGGGAAGACGTGTTGCAATGAGGTGCTGGACTCTGCAGTTTCCTCACGCAGCTCCATGCCGGCCCGGGATCTCTAATCCTTGGGGGATCTGATGTGGCCTGCGGCCCGGCCAACGACTTTCTGGCACCGGAAAAAAGCAGAAAGAGCCAAACCAGTCTTGCCTAAGAGCCTCTGTTTCCTGGAGCCTCCACGGCCCCGCTCTGAAAGGAATCCCTCTGCCCTGCTCCCAGAGGAGCCGGGGAGACCCAGGCCACGGCCCACTCTCGGTCCCTTCCCAGAGGAGCTGGGGAGACCTAGGCCACGGCCCACTCTTGGTCTCCTCCCAGAGGAGCTGGGGGCTCAGCCACTCTCAGTCCCCCCCAGAGGAGCCAGGGACTCAGCCACTCTCAGTCCCCTCCAGAGGAGCAGGGGAGACCCAGGCCACAGCCCACTCTCGGTCCCCTCCCAGAGAATCTGGGGGCTCAGCCACTCTCGGTCTCCTCCCAGACCCCAGCCACAGCCCACTCTCAGTCCTCTCCCAGAGGAGCCAGGGAGACCCCGGCCACAGCCCACTCTTGGTCCCCTCTCAAAGAAGCTGGGGGCTCAGACCCAGACCCTTCTGCACTCCGGAGAAGAGGTTTCTCCTGGCCCCCGATGTGGCCAAGCTGCAAACAGGAAAGTTTGGGGCCTTGTCTTTATTCTCTCCTCTCATTTCCAGTGAGGGAAAATTCCTTGGCCAGCCTACCTCGGGGGAAGGCTGGTCAGCCCTTTAGGTGGGACCTCGGTCCCCAGACGGAGCTTGGTTTTAAGCTTTCCCAGAGGCCAGAGCTCCCATTTTCACTGACTTGGACATTTCTCTCTGGGCTCTCCAACCGCAAGCTCCTCTCCGGGAGCCTGGAGCAGCGCTCCTACACTACTCCGGCTCTGAGAATGGAACCGCGAGCCCCCCAGGAGAGGAGGAGAGCCACAAGAGGCAGCCCAGCCCAGAGGAGGAAGGAGCAGCCTGCAGGGTCACAAGCAAAGCAGAGGCCCCAGCTCCGGCGGACTCCAAGCGCCCCCAATGAGGCCTGAAGTGGCTGGTCTGAACGGTGGGTCAAGGCCTGGCCACTGAGAAGCGATGGAGAGTCCGTTGTCCTCCCGCTCAACTGTAGGGACCCTGGATTTACATCCCCTTGCTAACACTGCCTCCCTGCCCGCAGGTGGACACGTCACTCTGGCCACGAGGCTTCTAATCTGGCAGGGAAAGCAAACATATACAATTACCAACTAACTCTTAGATTTAGGAAATAATACCCGAGAGGAGCAAAGCGTTGTGAGAACCTGGAGAGAGAAAGCCGTTATTTGTCCTTGTTCTTGCTCAGTTTTCAATAGTGTCCAATTCTCTGCGACCCCATTTGGGCTTTTCTTGGCAAAGAGACTGAAGTGATTTGCCATTCCCTTCTCCAACTTGTTTTACGGATCCGGAAACTGAGGTAACAAAGTTGATTTCTGAGGCAAGATTTGAATTCAGGAAGATGACTTTTCCTGATTCTAGGAGCAGCCCCCGAAGCTTTCACAGATGGGGGCAATCGGATTCATCGACGTGGTGGCCGCTGAGTTGAGCTTTCAGGGATAGATGCAAATTGTACTGGGAAGACTGGGCAGAAGGGAGGGCATCGAAGGCGAGGACAAATTCCAGTGTGAGCAAATTCCTCAGGGATGTGGGGAAATGAAGAGAACATGGAGAGAGAACAACGAGAGAATGTGGAGAGAGAACAGCGAGAGAACGTGGAGAGAGAACAGCGAGAGAACGTGGAGAGAGAACAAGGAGAGAACGTGGAGAGAGAACAACGAGAGAACGTGGAGAGAGAACAGCGAGAGAACGTGGAGAGAGGATAAGAGAACGTGGAGAGAGAACAATGAGAGAACATGGAGAGAGAACAATGAGAGAACGCGGAGAGAGAACAGCGAGAGAACGCGGAGAGAGAACAACGAGAGAACGTGGAGAGAGAACAGCGAGAGAACGTGGAGAGAGGATAAGAGAACGTGGAGAGAGAACAATGAGAGAACGTGGAGAGAGAACAATGAGAGAACGCGGAGAGAGAACAGCGAGAGAAGGCGGAGAGAGAACAACGAGAGAACGCGGAGAGAGAACAGCGAGAGAACGCGGAGAGAGAACAGCGAGAGAACGCGGAGAGAGAACGAGAGAACGTGGAGAGAGAACAGCGAGAGAACGTGGAGAGAGGATAAGAGAACGTGGAGAGAGAACAATGAGAGAACGCGGAGAGAGAACAGCGAGAGAACGCGGAGAGAGAACAACGAGAGAACGCGGAGAGAGAACAGCGAGAGAACGTGGAGAGAGAACAGCGAGAGAACGCGGAGAGAGAACAGCGAGAGAACGCGGAGAGAGAACAGCGAGAGAACGCGAGAGAGAACAGCGAGAGAACGCGGAGAGAGAACAGCGAGAGAACGCGGAGAGAGAACAGAGAGAGAACGTGGAGAGAGGATAAGAGAACGTGGAGAGAGAATGAGAGAATGCGGAGAGAGAACAATGAGAGAACGTGGAGAGAGAACAATGAGAGAACGCGGAGAGAGAACAGCGAGAGAACGCGGAGAGAGAACAGCGAGAGAACGCGGAGAGAGAACAACGAGAGAACGTGAGAGAGGATAAGAGAACGTGGAGAGAGAATGAGAGAATGCGGAGAGAGAACAATGAGAGAACGTGGAGAGAGAACAATGAGAGAACGTGGAGAGAGAACAACGAGAGAACATGGAGAGAGAACAACAAGAGAATGAGTTGCTGGATGAGAAGTCGACCTTCTCATAGCATTTTAAGCCTTCACAGAGATAATCTCAACTGAACCTTGCAAATTTCTGGGAGGTGGGTGCTCTAAGGCAGGGTTATATCCATTTTACAGAAGG
This sequence comes from Antechinus flavipes, assembly GCF_016432865.1. Lineage (NCBI taxonomy): Eukaryota > Metazoa > Chordata > Mammalia > Dasyuromorphia > Dasyuridae > Antechinus > Antechinus flavipes. Next base: position 9,970,150 of record NC_067400.1, on the reverse strand, counting down.
GGAAACTGAGGCTCAGAGAGTTCGCATGATCTGCCTGTGATCACACAATCAAAAAATGTGGGAGACGGCATCTGAAGCTTTTTTCTGAGTGTGTCCTGGGAGCCCATTGCCTTGGTGGATTAAAGCCCATAAAGTAGAGTAGTATGAGATAAGGCAGAAGAAGAGGATGGTAGCAGTTGGTGGAGGGTCTGTAACGCTCAACTATGGCAGCTGATTGTTGCTTAGGAAGCAATAGGGAGCTGTGGAAGAACTGTGAGAAGAGGAGCGACCTGATCAGAGCTCTACCTGGGGAAAGCATCCTAGTGTGGGCGAAGGACATAGAATCCTGAGTCTACACCTGGAAGGAGACTTGAGCTCATTTTACAGATGAGGAAACTGAGATAAGTCCCAGGCTCACACTGCTCACAACTAGTTTCCCAGCACTGTGCACAGCATCCTTTTAGAACAGAACTCTCCCCTCTGACGCAGCTGGAGGTTCTGCTCAGCAAGCATTCATTAGATGCCTACTGTGTGCTAGTGCTAGGGAGCCAAAGACGAAGGGGAAGGAATCCTCGAGGTACCTCCACGCTCCCTGGGACAACAGTTCCATAGTGGCCAAGGCAGCAGTGGGGAAAGGCTTGTTCCAGATGGTCGTCCTCCCCCAGGTCCTCCAAAGTGGGCCCGTTACCTGCTCCCAATTATGCTTCATGTCTGCATGAAGAAAGACCATTACGGTTTGGGTTCTAAACCTTTTACATCCACACCGTTCATTTATCAGCCATTGGAAAGTTTTTCCTTTGGTTGAGCCAGAAATCTGCCTCTTGGCAGCTCCCACCTGGCTCTGCCCCACGAGGACTATCAGAACAGCCTGCTCGTATTCTGGCGTGACGTGGTCACACGCTGCCGGTGGGGCCTCTGTGCCTCGGTTTTCTCGTCTGTATAATAAGGGAACTGGCCTCTGAGCTCCCTTCCACCTCTCTGTGGAGTATCCTGGAATCGCAGCCCTTCAAACATTTAAGGACAAATATCATTTACCTCCCAAGGATGTCTTCCCCCATCCAGGGAGAGTTCTCCGTACTTTCAACTGATCCTGGTCTAACCCTTGGGAGCAGCCCACTCTCCCGCTCACCCATCACCGGAAACCTCCTTAGTGAACCTTGGCCCCAGAAGTGCGCGGGATGCTCTGGGTGTGTTCTGGCCGGGGGAAGGGATGGACAGCCACCCAGTCCCACTCCCTCTGTTTCTAGGAAAGAACCTCAGATCCCACGGGCTTGTTTGGCTGCCGTCGGAACATGGTCTTGACTCGTATTGAGCTTGGCGCAGCCGTCAAAGACCCCACATTTCACATGACCCCTCAGGACTCCCTCATCTCGCTCTTGAATAGACAATTTTTCAAGCCAAGTTGTAGGACTTTATGTTATTCATCCCTATTAAATTTAATCTTATTAGATTCTTTCCATCACTCTCGCCTTTTGAGATCTATTTTAATCCCGGTTCTGTCCTCCAAAGCATTCGTCTTCTCCCCCAGAGTCGTGTCATCGGCCAATTTCATCAGTGCTCTCTCTGCCTTGATCCAGGGCTGTATAAAAACCGTAGAACAGGACAGCCAAGTTCAGAGCCACTGGAAAATCTCTCCCGGGGGCTTCTCTCTGGGCGGGCGCCTCCAGCACCCTCCATTCTCTGGGTCCGGTCACTCCAGCAGGTTCTGATCCACATCATCCAGCTGTCACCCACCCCAGAGCTCTCCATCCCGTCCAAGAACGGCACCAGAGCTTTTGTCAGATGGCTTCCTCCAACGCAAGCTTACCATCCTGAGGCCTTCCTCTGACCTTCTCATCTAGGAACCCGGGCAAAGAGGAAAAAGACGCATCTCTGGAGAACCCACGCTGGCTCTTTGTGATCGCCATTGGTCTTTCCAATAGTCACAACCCCCCGCCTCCCCGCCTTTAACAATACAGTCTAGAACTTTACCAAGAACCAAAGCCAAAATCACCAACCCATTGTCTGAAAAATCCTCCTTCTTCTCCTTTTTAAAAATAGGTTATTTCATTCCATCTCAAATCTTTCAGAAACTCTCCTGCTCACCACAATTTTTAGTTCGGGTTCCCGTTTATAAATGATTGCGATCCCCTGGGAGGCTCGAGTGGAGATCCCGCTCTTGAGTTTTAGCATGATTGCCATTGGTCCTCTCAGACTCTACTACCCTTTTGAGTCCACTGCTTGAGCCCGTTCCCATATCCCTCATGTTTGTAGCACTTTAGTGGGTTCTGGAGTTCCCCGTGCGGCCCCATCTCCTCCCTCTCCTCCCCCAATGGAATCGTTTCCTAGTTTAGTTGTTCTTAAGAACTCTGCGATCCGTGTGAGCTAACTTCCAAGCCCCTCCAGGACAGGATCCCCTATTTCTTACCTCTTATCTTCATAAGAACGAATCTCCCCACGTCCAGAGTGTTATCCTAGCAAGCATCTGTCCCAGGGAATGGTGTCCCATCATCCTGGAACCTGTCCAATTTATGCCCTCTCTCTCCAACAGCCAACATAAGCTTGCCATCCCCTCCTACCCACACGAGGCTCCCAGAAAATTCCTATTTCTTGCCTAAAGGACATAGGTGCTTGAATGTCACACCAAAAAAAAAATAAAATACAACTAGAGAGACCCAAGATCCAGCGAGATGTCTCCGGGGGAAACGAGGGTATGAAATTTAATGAAGATAAAAATGCAATATTAGGGAACATTTCTCCACAATAAGGTCAATTAGTCTGGAATAACCTTTCAAGGACAAAGCCGGAATCTCAACCCTTGGAGTTATTCATACTTGGTCTAGACGATCCACGGGGGATTGTTCTGTAGGGAGGGATGCTTCGTTGGCAAAGGAGTAGGGAGGAAGGGAAGGGGGCCCGAATGACGTAATAGGTCATGTTCCATCTCTACCTTTTATGATTTTTTTGAATTCCAGTCAGTTCCATTTGAAAAACAAGAAGGAAAATCTGGGATTGACCAAAGACAGTGAACCAAACCAATGACTTTGTCTTTCTTTTCAATCCTGGAAGATTTGAGTCATGTGGCCCGTTGCCTAAACTCTGGACTTAACTTCGACCCAGATTGGCTCTTCAGTTATTATCGATAATTAGATACTCTCGATCCGCCTCGAGCTCCCACTCAGATGGTATAACCCATAACAATTCACTTCAATAAAACAAATATTTATGACCCACCTGCTTTGGGCAATAAATCAATCAACAAGGAGCATTTATTAAGGGCCGCCTATGTGCCCCAAGCTGGCAATATAAATACAATGAATGAAACGATCCCTTCTCACAAAGAACTTACATTTTAATAGGGGAGACAATAAGTATAGGAGCAATTTAAAGAAAATTAATACAAGGTAGTTGGGGGAGGGGAAGAGAAGGGAAGGCAAGGCTAGGCAAGGGATAATAAAAAGTCAGGGTTTATTTTTTTTCTGACTTTAATCTTTGTTAAAGGGAAGGATTTGCTGGGCAGGGTCGGATGGGGAGGGACATATTCAGAAAGAAATAGGATGTAAAAAGAAAAGGCATTCATCAAAAATGAAAATAAAAAGAAACGGGCAGTTCTGAGACTGGCACCCAGGACCTTCCGATTCCAAATCGGGTGCTTTTCCCACTCTGACTCATCATTTTGTTTGTTTTGGGCTGCACAGACATGAAATGTTGGACGAGGGGCCCCTGTGTCTTTCTCAGAAGACCCCCTTCCCAAACCCCCCCAAGCAGAAACAGTTCAATGACAAAGTTCAGAGATGTCCCTTCTTCTCTCCCTCACAGGAAACAGTGGCCAGCATCAGCAAAGAACTGAAGGCCTTCCAGGCCCAGTTTGAAGCCTCGATGGCCACCCACCAGGAAGAGGCCACGGCCTTGAATGAGCGCATAAAGGAACTAGTCAGAGAAAAGAGCACTGTGGGTCAAGAGGTGAGTTTGCCAAGTTCTCCATCCTCGGGATAAATGAAGAGGTGACACAGGTGGTCAGCTAAGAACAAGGGTGAAACTAGGGTAGGGCAATAGGACTCTTGTCTCAGGACCTGAAATTTAAAGAACCTAAAAATTCAAAGTGTAGTGTAAAAAAAGAATTTTTACAGCACTAGCCAAAATAATTAACCAAAAATCATCCACTGCGTACAAGAGGACTGGTATGCACCAAGGAGCCACTAGAGTAATTAGTTCCTTCACAACTCAACTGATCTTTATTTCTTTGCTAAAATTTTATTTTTCCTGGGAAAATAATAAGTAACTTCCTGCAGCACTTCAGAACAAGCAAAGTGCTTTAGATATATTATCTCCTTTTGTCATCACCACAATCCAATGAGAGACTAGGTATAATTGTTTCCAATTTACAGCAAGTAAACATCTGAGGCAGGCTTCCAACGCGTCTTTCTTCCCAGGACAATATTCTACCCTCTCTACTACCCAGAGGCTTCTGAGTAATCATCAGCACCGACACTCCAATATATAAAGAAAAGCAAGAAATAGAATCATAGGGAAAATCGTGGAGCTTTGTTGCACAGAGTAAAGACAGATTATTTGCACCTCATGAATGTTGGTTTTTTAATCATCTGAAAAATAATAGATTCAACTAGATGACCCCATAGGTCCCTTCCAGCTACAAACTCATGATCCTATGATTTAAGGGCTCCCAAGTCTTTCGTGTTGTTTGTCCCAAACATAAGATGAGGATGACCCGTTATAATTCTGGCTCAGGACAAGTACGTTCTATTCTGCAGAGAAGCTACTGCATATTCCAACCAAATGAGACTCTGTGTGTATCTCTCTGTTTCTATTTCTCTGTCTCTGTCTCTTTCTGTCTCTCTTTCTCCACTTTGGTTAAGTCTGAGCTAAAATCCATCTTCCACGGGAAGCCTTTCCCAAGCCTTCTTTATTCCAGTGCCTTCCCTCTGGTCATTATTTCCTAATTATCCCATATTGTTTGTTCATATTTGTTTACTTGGTTTTTTTTCCTCTCCATTAGAGTGTCATCTCCCCAGTGGTAGGATCTTTTGCCTCTTTTTGTATCCCTAGTACTTCACACTAAGCCTGGCACATAGTGGGTGCTTAATAAATGTTTATTGACTGACTGACTGACAGACAATGCCCTCCAATCCAATCCAATCAAAGAAGTTCCGGATTGGGAGGGACCGTAAGGGCTGTATCTGTAATAGAAATGATTCCCCTCTGTAGATTCTCTGAGAAGTGGTCATCCATTCCTCAATACAAATAAGCACTTATTAAGCACCACTTACTTACAAGATCCTTGCACTGCGACTGAGGACAAGGAATAGTCATTGGAAATGTGATTTTATTGGTACGGAGACCTCCCAGATGAGGAACTCCCTTAACCATCAATGGAGATCCCAGTATCACAGAAGCTCAGTTAGAGGGAGCCTCAGTTGGCTCCTTGTACATCCCCCACACAGGTTCCCACTGAGCACCCGATTCTCCAGACTCCCCTAAATAGAAGGGAGTGCATCCTCCTCTCAGGAGAGCCCTGAAATCCTTCCTAACATCAAAAGGTCCTCATTGTGGCTCCTGATCTTGGCCTCTGGGATAAAGTTGAATGGATTCGGGCCTCCTCTAGGCAAAGTGCTTCAAATAGCCTCTGGCCACCCCAGGATGGCCTTCAGCTAGCCCTCTTCTACCGCTGACTCACTCATTCTGCAACTGCGGATCTCGGGGCCTCCCAGAATGGCCCAGGACACTTAAAGGCTCAGTGACTAGCTCAGGCTCACACAGGCAGCAGGTATCAGAGGCCACCAGTTTTCCAGCTGCCTCTTCTAGGTCAGAGGATTAAAAGTTCAAATATAAAATGGTCTCTGCCTTCAAGAGGCTCCTGTTCTCAGAAGCAAAGAGATTGCTCGGGACACCAAAATACCAATAACGAGAGGGGCCCGGAAAGAAAGAAAGAAAAGTGAAGGACATAAAAGCAAAAGAAAGAATAATTCAACGTGACAGCTTGTTTATTTTGGGGGAGAGAGAGAGAGAGAGAGAGAGAGAGAGAGAGAGAGAGAGAGAGAGAGAGTGAAAGGAGGGAGGGAAAGGGAGAGAGACAGAGAGAGACAAAGACAGAGTGAGACAGAGAGACAGAGAGAAAGACAGAGAGAGACAGAGAGAGACAGAGACACAGAGAGAAGGGAGGGAAGAAGAGAGAGAGAGAGAGAGAGAGAGAGAGAGAGAGAGAGAGAGAAAGGAGGGAGGGAAAGGGAGAGAGACAGAGAGATTCAAAGACAGAGTGAGACAGAAAGAGACAGAGACACAGAGAGAAGGGAGGGAAGGGGAGAGAGAGAGAGAGAGAGAGAGAGAGAGAGAGAGAGAGAGAGAGAGAGAGAGAGAGAGAGAGAGAGAGGGAAAGGGAGACAGAGAGAACCAGAGAGACAGAGACAGAGACATGCAGAGAGACAGAACCAGAGACAGAGAGAAAGAAAAGTCTTTTTTCAACCGATTTCCAAGTCAGAGCCTGAGAGAGACCACACAAGAACGTCAAGAGGGGATTTGAGAGTGGGGACAGGGGGCGGAGCAGGAGAAAGGCCAGGAGGGGAAGGGGCAAGGCTTTCATTCGGTTAGATCGGAGAAAGGAGAGCTCCTCGGAAAGCCCCCGGGGAACGGGGGAGAGTAGAAGTAAACAGAAACAAATAAACACAAAAGGGAAAACGCTGAGAACAAGGGCTGGGGGCACCTCCGGGGAGGAGAGGGGTTGCTGCGGGGGGCAGCGGGGAGGGAGCCCGGCCAGGCGGCGCAGGACTCCTGGCCCCAGCCCAGGGCGCAGGATCCAGCCAGGCTGCTGCCCGTCCCCGGGGGACGCCGGGACGCCTTTGAACTGGAGCTCGCGGCCGGGCCGCCTCCCTCCCTCCCCCCCTCCCTCCCTCCGGCGCACACATGCACTCGGAGCCTGCACAATCACGCGCGCTCCCTCCCATCCCTTTCTTCCCATCCAGGCTCAGCTGGAGAGCTGGCCGCCGGCATGGGACCGTAGCAGAGCTTGTTTATCAAATTTCTAGTAAAGAAATAATTAGTATAATCACATTAAGGGATTTGGCTGTAAAAGTCCTGTGAGAGGGACTTGCTGGCTTCGCCCGGGGGGCGCGGGTGGGGGAGGGGGCCTTCGGGAAGGGGGGGGCTTTCTCCCGCCCCCGATTTTAGGCTTTCCCTCTCCCCCCCGCCTGGGAAATGCAAACAGTTTCCCTTATGATGGATGTCCCTCTCTCTGCGCCCTGACCTTGTGGGGGAATTTCTGCTGAGCTCGGTGGAAAAGCGCGGGCCCTGCGGTGGATCCCATATGTGAGGGGCGCGGGGTCCCTCGCCCTCACCCCGCTCAAAAACACAACAACAATAACAGAGCCCGGCAGAATGAATCAGGCCTGGGGGAGCTCTGGACAATGTTACTGCGCAACCGAAAGAAACGGCTGCTTTTTTCCTTTAGAAAAACAGGATTTTAGATCCCTGTGAGTTTCTAGTATTTCCTGTGCTGGGGGGGAGGGAGAGGGAGAGGGAAACAGAGAGACAGAGACAGAAACAGAGACACAGAGACAGTGAGAGACAGAGAGAAAGAGACACAGAGAGAGTGAGAGACAAAGTCAGAGACATAGAGTGAGAGACAAAGAGAGGAAGAGGGAAGAGGGAAGGAGAGGGAGGGAGAGAGAAAAAGAGAGAGAGAGAGGAGAAAGAGAAGAGAGAGACAGAGACAGAGACAGAAAGACAGAGAGAGAACAACTATCCAGGCTTCTCCATCTCCTGGGAAATGAAGACAGAGCCATAGCTAGCAAATTTTGTGTTTTGGGCAAGAACAGCAAAACCTGCCCTAAGGAACCAACTTTTTAAAGCCAAATTGAGGTGAGCTTTGGGGACAGACTCAGAGCAGCGCCCTGTGGGAGGGAGGCAGGGATCCGGGTACCAAGATGTGAAAGCTGAAAGCCACGGCTGTGGCTGCGCCTGCGGGAGGGAGAGGGGTAGGCCCGCTGGAGAGAAGAACAGCCTTGGGGAGCAGGGGGGAGGGGGAGAGAGCAGACCATCTGGCAGCCTCTATTTTAACTAATTCCACTGCCAGAAGTAGCCTTGGAATGACAAAGAACAGGGTTCAAATCCCACTTCTGACACATGCTGGCTGTGGGACGCTGGGAAAGCTACTGAGCCTCTAGTGCCCCCCAGGCACTATCTAGGATTAGATATTGAAAAGAGAGCCCCATTCTTCACTGGAGGTGGAAGCCCCTGACCCTAAGCTCTTCCCTACCCCCTCAATCCAAATCTTGACTGTGTAAGCACCCCCGTTGTTCTATCCCCGGAGGGAGTAAGTGGAAACCGGTGTACCTGCACATATTGCCATCATGGGACAAAGCTCTGCTTGCCCAGCCCTAGTTACCTTTTTGGAAGGAGAGGCTGCAGACCCCTGACTGGGCCATGTCTCCCCCGGCTGCCATGCTGCTGCCGCTCACACCCTCCAAAGGTGCTGGCTACCTTTGCCTCCCTCCGGGAGTCCGTGGTGGGCCAGGACGGAGCCCGCTATTTCCTCTTTGTGGACGGAGCTCCACAATTTGCACAAAGTCATGGGCAGAGTCGGGATCTGGACCCGGCTTCTGGGGCTCCAAGACCCTCCCACTGGGCCCCAACAGCCTCCGAGGGACCCAGTCTCTGTCCCCAAGCCCCCCAGCCATTGGTGGGAAGGGAGGGCAGATCTAGCACACACGTACACACAAACACACACAAACACACGTGTGTGCGGGTACGCCAGCACGCTCCTCTTGCTCTGGAAGTCTGGAGGTGTTCAAGCAGGGCCAGAGCCCCTGGTTAGGTGGATTATCACAGGATTTCCCTGGGTCGGAATCAAGCCTCCCTGATCTCAAACTGCTCCCCCCACCCCATTCTCTGACCGGAACTTGTGTCCCTCTCCTCCACCTACTCCAAACTCCCATCAGCCCCTACCCTCCGTCCCTCAGAGGAGGCCCCTTCCCTACTCCCGGAACGCCCTCCTCTTCCTCTCCCCCGTGTAACCCCCCAAGCCTAACCCATGCGCTGCCCCCTCCAGGAAGCATCCCGCACCCTTTCTCCCAGGACCTCTGTCCCTCGTCCCTCTGAGGCATTCACCCCAAGGACGCTGCTATTATTGTTGCCGTGTTGTAGATGAGGAGATTGAGGCCGAGGAGTGAAGCAGGGTCAGCCAGCCAGGGAGTATCTGAGGCGATGCTTTCGAAGGCCGGGTCTTCGGCCTCCGAGCCCGGTACTCCCTTCCTTCCAGCCGGGTCCATCCCCACTGGCGCCCGGCAGCCCACGGCTCCTCAGAGATTTTTCGCCTCTCCTCCACAGGCGGAAGAGTTCAGAAGTCAACTCCTCCGGGCGGAGGAAAGTGAGGAAAGGACGCGCAGGGAGCTGGCGGAGCTTCAGCTCGAGCTTCAGGAGGCCCGGGAGGCCCGGGACCTCGAACGCAATGAAACGGCGGCCGTCCGCCGAGCTCTGGAGGACGAGATCCGGGAGAAGGACACGCTGCAGCAGTCCAACGCGGAGCTTCGCGAGGCCGTCAAGAAAGTCGAGCATGAAAAGATCAGGTACCGGGCGGATGGTGGGGCGGCCGGGAACCCCCCTGGTCTGTTGGGAGTTGGAGGTGCTGGGTTCAAATCCCCACCTTTGTCTTCCTGTCCAGGGTTTCTGGGGCAAGTCCTCCATTTTGGGTCTCCATTTCCTTGCCCTCTATCCATCCCCACCCAACAATCTCCTGTGTAGAGAGTTTTCAGCCTTCTTGGGAAGAGAAGATTCGCAAATAGGGAGTAAATACTCCAGTGTGTGAGTTAGGGTCTAAATGTTTGGTATCTCAAGAGAGGAGAGGGAGCTGAGAGCCCCTTGGGTGCCACGGTAACATGGAGGAAAGGCGAGAGATCTCGGGAAGAGGAAATAATTCTTGTGCTTTCCAAATCCAGCTCCATGGCCAGCCCAAGATGAGGCTGATGGGCCTGTCCCTTCATTAGCTCTTGACACCCCTCAGGATCTCAGTTCCCTCATTTGTAGGACTTCAGAGATGACAGATGTAGAGCTAAAGAGTCCCTGGCATTTCTCCGCCCAACTCCCCATTTTGCACATGATAAGAGGACACAGGAAACCGGGACCTTCAAAAGCTCATACAGGCTCCAGGTCTTTTGCTCCAAGGGCACAAAGATGAAAAGACTGATCTGGTGAAGCTGAAGGCCACTTCTAGCTCCAAGACTCCATGATCCCAAATATTAGGAAAATAGAAATCCAAAGCAATTCGACAGAAGTCATTCCTCATCACTGAAAAAGCCTAAAGTATTAGAGGAGTCATTCCAATGGCCTCAAGAAGCCAAAAAGTCAGTATGACAGGTTTGGGAATGAGGGAGAAGGTGGAAGTGTGGGTCCCAGCAGAGTCATGAGAAGGATCACCCCCCCTCCTCTCTCTCTCTCTCTCTCTCTCTCTCTCTCTCTCTGTCTGTCTCTCTCTCTGTCACTCCCTCCCCTCCCTCTCTGTCTCTGTCTCTCTCTGTCTCTCTCTTTTTCTCTAACTCTTGTTTCTCTCTCTCTCTCTGTCTCTGTTTCTGACTATCTCTCTGTATCCGTGTCTGTCTCTTTCAGTTTTAAGAGGGCCAAAGAGGAGAAGGAACAGAAGCTCATCATATTGGAGGAGACCAAAGCTTCTGTCCAGAAAGAAGCTGGGGAGCTCAGAGCGACCCTTCGAGAGGTGGAGAGGTCAAGGATGGAGGCCCGGCGAGAGCTGCAGGAACTTTGGAGACAGGTAGCCCGGGAGGGTGGGTTTGGATGCTCCATGCAGTGTTCCTATGTCCCCTATCAGAGCCCCTACCTGAGGCTCCAGATAAATGAGCCGAGGTGACCCTCGGGGACACTGAGGAAGGCCTTCAGGGCATCAGCAATGGGCCCCACCCCCTATCAGTGAGGAAAGTGCTCTATGATCCTTAAAGCACTCTGACGTCATGAAATGCCCACTGGGCCAGTCCTGACTTTGCTGTGAGGAAGAAAAGGAAGTGAGTTGGTTCTTTCTGGCCCCAAGGGGAAGAATGAGAGAGAGATAAGGGGCAGATTTAAGTCTGATAGTGGTAAAAAAAAAAAAAAAAACTACTCTCCAAAGTGGAAGGAGCTGCCTCAGGAAGTGGGGGATTCCCCTGGACTGCCTCGAGAACATCTAGGAAACCAGCTGGGACTGACCTCAGAGGCCATCTCTTTTAACAGATGGGGAAACTGAGGGAGAGGAATCAGCATCGGAGGTGGGTTGTGAGTGCTGAGTGTCTCACTTCAGAACCAGGATCCCTCCTAGCCGCCCCCTCGTCCCGTGGGTGGCGTTCCTTCTCAAGGAACGGCTCAGACCTCTGACCTTCAGCGTCTTCGTCCTTAGTAGATCCGAGAGTTTTCCCACAGAATCTGGAGCCGTCGGCAGTCGGCCCCTACCCCACTGAGCTGGGCTCCGGGGGGGCCTCTCTCTGATGGGGGAGAGAAGCCGGAGGAAGGCGGATCCCAAAGAGCAGCCGCCCATCCGCCTTCCCGAGGCAGGTCTGCGCTCCATGGAGTAGCCAGGACGGTCCCCATTTCTCAATAGAACAGCTACGATCTGGGGATTAGCACATAACGGCCACGGAAAAAGAGCGTTCATCTGGCCCGCACGGTAATCAGAACCAGATTTGTCAAGCGGGGGCAGCTCGCCTCCCCTCCAGGGAGAAGAGCAGTGTTGGTGTGGAGCCTGGAGGAGACTTGGGGGGAGCTCGGAGCTGTCTTCAAGCGGTTGAAGGCCGTCAGGAGAAGCTGCGTGGCCTCCTTCTGCTGAGCCCCGGAGGCCCGAACCAGGAGCAGCGGGCGGAGGCTGTGGGGAGATGGACCGGCTCGAGCCTGGGAAAGACCGTCTCAGTCCCTAGAGCCGCCCCGCGTCTCTGCCGGTTTTCTGACTGATGTTGGATGGGTGACGGAGACGTCAAGCATCCCCGCGTGGAGGGATCGGCCCCGTGGGGCCGGGGGCTGCTTCGGCTTTGCATCTCCAGACAGCAGACCACCACAACCACGATAATCCCAACAGACCCTTAGCTGGCACTGCTCGGCTCGCACAGTTTTACTCCTTTGAGCCTTTGACCGGGGAGGAAACTGAGGCTCAAAAAGGATAAATACTTAACCAGCTACACAATCCCTACTTAATCAGTCACACAACTGTACTTAGCCAATCATATCACTACTCCTCAACCACTCACAGAATCAGCACTAAACTGGTCACAAGTACTATTTTACTTAACTAGTCACATAACCATTACCCAGTCACATAACCACCATTTAACCAATCATATAACCACGACCTAATTAGTCACACAGTCACTAATTAACCAGTCACATAACCGCTATTTGATTGGTCATATAACTACTATTTAATCAATCACATAACCAGCACTTAACCAGTCACATCATTACTACTTAACCTGTCACAAGGCCACTACTTTATTTGATGAGTACATAATTACTATCTAACCAGTCACATAACCAGTACTTAACCAATCACACAGCCACTGCTTAACCAGTACTACTTAACTAGTCACACAACCACCTCTTAGCCAGTCACATAACCAGTACTTAACCAGTCACATAAGCACCGTTTAACCAGTCACACGACCACCACTTCACCTGGCCAGTCACACACCCCGACTGTGTGCCCAAGGCAGGGTCATGAGGGATAAGGAGCTGAAGTTGGGTCAGAATCCTTCCTTGGAGGAAATCGCTTGACTTCTCTGAGACTCAGTTTCTCTCTCTAAAATGAGGAGAATGATAGTGCCGACTTCCAAGTTCTCTTGTGTCGTTCTAATGAAATCAAATCCAAATATGCAAAGTGCTTTGCAGCTCTTAAGCTGTTCACAAATAGTAACTGATCCTTCGGAGATCCGGTTGTCCAACATTTCCCAGAGTGCCGCGTTAACCCAACGCCCGTCTCTCAAATCCCACTTGCGGCCCTTTTGCTGGACCAGATCCCAAGTCCGAGGCACTTTGAACAATGGGATCCCAGGAAACGCTTCTGTGTCTAATTGCACCGTTCGCACTTTCCTCATCGCTTTAAGTCTAGACTGTAGACAATAAATCAAGGCCTACAGCTGATTGCTGTGGCGTTCACACTGAGAACTGAATGATGGGCCCCAGACTCTCTGAGGGGCTTCGGCTCGGCCCCCCCACCCCGCTTCCTGGCTGGGAGGTTCATGGGCGCTCCAAGGTCCCGGGTCTGTGACCCTCTGCCATTCACACAGGTAAAGACCCTGGAAGGGGAGAACGAGAAGAAATGCAAGGAAGTGGGTGACCTCCAGGCCCGAGTCACGCAGGAGGAGCAGCGGGCGCAGCGGGCACAGCGGCAATCTGCGGAGCTGCAGAAGAAGGTCGTGGAGACAGAAGCCAGCGCGGAGCAGGCTCGAAAGGAGGTGAGAAGGCGACTCCCCGGGGAGTCCCCACAGGGCCTTGGCCCCCATGGGGTCTAGGGAAGGGCAGGTGGAAGTGAGAGAGCAGGGGAAGGAAGGGGAAGGACTAAAGGAGAAGGAAAGGAGGGGAAGGGAAAGGAAATAGAGGGGCCATAGTCGGGGTCAGGAGAGGCAGAGGGAGAGAAGGAGGAGAGAAGATGAAAAAAGGGGAGCAGGAGGAAGAACAGGAGGGGAACAGGAGAAGGAGGAGGAGGAAATGAAGAAGGAGGAGGAGGAGGAGGGAGAACAGGAGAAGGGTGGGGGGAAGAATGAGGGTATTGTTCTCCCCCTTCGCCTTTCCATTACTTTATTTTTATTTATCAGAATGTAAGCTTCCTGGAGTCAGGAACAGTTTTATTTTTATCTTTGCATGCCCCAGACTTAGAACAGAGCCTGACACATAAAAAGGGCTTAATACGTGACCAGAGGCTTCTCAGACTCTTTCCAGAATCAAGGGGCTGAATTAGTCCTAACAGCATTACAGGGGCCTCTTTCCCTCTGTCCCTCTCTTCTCCTACTTCTCATCTTCCCCTCCTCCTCCCCTTTCTTCCTCCTCATCGTCCTCCTTCTTCTTCCTTCTTCCTCCTCCTCCTCCTCTTCTTCCTTCTTCCTTTTCTTCTTCCTCTTCTTCCTCTCTTTCTTCATGCCCTCACCAAGTTGGGGAAGGGACTTCTAGAAAGCTGACTGGAGAGACAGAAGGCCTGGTCCTGAATCCCAATATGATTGTCTGAGCTGCTGAGGGACCTTTTCGTGGGGTTCACAGATCCACAGCTGAGGGGAACTCGGTGGAGCTGGGTTCGAGTCTTAATCTGCCACTTCCTGTGTGACTTTGGACAAGGCAAGGACTCTTTAGGTGACTTATTTTATAAATCTGTCGGTGACAGGGAATCTCTAGGTTGACAGAGTATGGTTTTCTGTAAGCTATGGAGCACCTTTGAAGGCAGAGAGAGCAGTAATGGGAGTGGAGGACCGGGTTCAGCTTGGTCCCTCCCCTCCTGAGTGATCCTGCATCAGTCACTTCCCTCCTGGGCCTGGGTTTTTTCAGCTGTAACTGAGGGATTGGACTGTGTGGTCCGGGGTCTCGGCTTCAGTCTGAGCTCCCTGTGCCGGGACTCCTCTCTGCTGGGGACACTAGGGACCCTCTGGGAACAAGCTGCCCTTCTGTCTTAGGGGCAAGTGAGGCAGCACTCCCCTTGCCGTGGTCCCTAGGAGGGGGCTCTGTACCGCGGCCCCCCTCGGTGGGTGAGGGACGGGACAGGTCACGAAGACGCGGCGCTCGATCTCTCCGGTCTTCTGCCAAGACCGGCCCGTTCTACACCGACCAACCCAACAGGGAGGGAATCCAAGAATGGCAGAGCTGAAAGGTACCTGAGAGTCAGGGACGCCACAAGCATTTATTAAGCACCTACTATGTGCAGGGCCCCAGGCTTGGGGTTGGGGATAAAAGGCAAAAATGATCGTCTCTGCCCTCCAATGCTTACGGGTTGGCTGGGAGACGATGTGCATGTGTGCATGTCACACGGGGGTATTTACATGGATATGTGTGTGTAAATATATATTTAGTGACATATAGGCCTGTATCTAGTTTTATTTACACATCTATGTAATAGTTGTGGTTCTTGTCATGTACAAAACCGAGGCTGACCCCCTCGTTTTACAGAGAGGGACACTGAGGTTCAGTCCCGTGGCCAGGTCTCGGAGCCCACGCCCGGGACTTGGACTCCGGGAGAGGCTGCAGAACAGCCAGGCTGGCTCCAGCCGGGTCTCCGGCTGATCCCGTGCTTCCTTTAGAGTCTAGCTGCTTCACCTCCTGTGCTCCCTCCGCAGGCTGACTGACCTCCCACCCTGTTTTGTTGCTCTCCTGGCAAGGGGACGGGAACTCCCTGGGTGGCCTTGGCCCCAAGTGCTTGCCTTTCTAGGCTACCTCCCAGGATGCGGAACAAACCCTCCCTCCGGACTGGACCCTGAGAGAGCCCTCTCCGGCCTCAGACTTTGGGGAGACGGGAGGGGGCTCCCTCATGGGCTCTGAGACCCCAAGCTGGCAGGGTCACTGACCGCTCCCCAGCCCCGGGCTCTGGGCTGGGCTTACGCCCATGCTTTACAAGCTTCAAGGGACCATAGTTTGAGAATGGAAAGAGACTGGATATGAAGGTGAAGGAACTCAATTCAAATCCCGTCCTGCAGTATAGACTTGGAGGAATCATCTGCTTCATAGCCTGTTTCCCCATTGGTAAAACGAAAGGGTTGGATGAGTCTGGGGGATACCAAACTCCAGCTAGGTTCAAAGTCAGCCCAGTGTCTACAAACCATTATGAACTCACTGGCTATACGGAAACGGGCAGTCGTTTGCTAACCCTTGAACTAGACGATGCATCGGGTCCCTTCCAGTTCCAAGGCCTGATGTTCTGTCGGGTCATGTTCTTATGAAGGCTTAGACTGAAATCCAGATTATTCACTCACATAGGTGAGATTCTTTCACTAGGAACTTCCAATAGAGTCAAGTCAACAAGTGTTTAAGCACCTACTATGTGCCAGACACGATGCAGAGCACTGGAGAGATACAGAGAGGCAAAAAACAAAAGCAAAACAGCCAGAGAGCTCTCGATCTCACCACAGCATGAATACAACCGCACACAGGGAGAGTTTCGTGGGGGTGAGGGGGAGAGGGAGCTTGGGAGAAAGCTCGGTGGGTCACCTGGACCTCACCACCGTCCTCAGCCGCTGCTGCCTCGAACCTCGAAGCTTCACCTCATCTTGCCCCACACGGGACCCTGGGACACGTTTCTCTCCCGTACCAGGGTGTGTGTTCTTTCCCACAAACCCCTTCTTGCCCACTGATCTCTGTGTACAGTCTTCCTAAGAGAACATAAGGTCTCCTGACAAAAAGCCTCCTACTGGACAAATGAAAAGGTTTCTCCAGGGAATTTTGACCGTCCCCTCCTGGAGAAATTTCAGCGAGCAGACTTTCCCAGCATTCTCCTTACCCGCTGGCTGATTACTCATCACAAAAGCGTGGGGCAGTCTGGGCAGTTGGGGGAGAGCCATCCTGCCCACCGTAACCCTGGTAACCAATTCCCCTCAAAGGCTTCCCAGATGTAATCTATAGGCAGCAAGTACCAGGTACCTGTAACCCGGCCTCCAGGCTGCCGTGGTGTCTGGACCCCAAAGGTCTAGATCTCTTACCCCTTAACACTCAGAGCTTCATTCACTCCTACTATTGTGCTAGTTCAATGCCAAGCCTTGCCATTCTTTTTTTTTTTTAATTTTATTTAATAATAACTTTGTATTGACAGAATCCATGCCAGGATAATTTTTACACAGCATTATCCCTTGCAATCACTTATGTTTCGTTTTTTCCCCTCCCTCCCCCCCCCCAAGATGGCAAGCAGTCCTATATATGTTAAATATGTTGCAGTATATCCTAGATACAATACATATTTGCAGAACCGAACAGTTCTCCCGCTGCACAGGGAGAATTGGATTCAGAAGGTAAAAATAACTCGGGAAGAAAATCAAAAATCAAATAGTTCACATTCATTTCCCAGTATTCCTTCTTTGGGTGTAGCTGTTTCTGTCCATCATTTATCCAATGAAACTCAGTTAAGTCTCTTTGTCAGAGAAATCCACTTCCATCAAAATATGTCCTCATACAATATCGTTGTCGAAGTGTATAATGATCTCCTGGTTCTGCTCATTTCACTTAGCATCAGTCCATGTAGGTCTCGCCAGTCCTCTCTGTATTCATCCTGCTGGTCATTCCTTACAGAGCAATAATATTCCATAACATTCATATACCACAATTTACCCAGCCATTCTCCAATGGATGGGCATCCATTCATTTTCCAGTTTCTAGCCACCACAAACAGGGCTGCTACAAACATTTTGGCACATACAGGTCCCTTTCCCTTCCTTAGTATCTCTTTGGGGTATAAGCCCAATAGAAACACTGCTGGATCAAAGGGTATGCACAGTTTGATAACTTTTTGGGCATAATTCCAGATTGCTCTCCAGAATGGCTGGATTCGTTCACAACTCCACCAACAATGCAATAGTGTCCCAGTTTTCCCGCATTCCCTCCAACATTCATCATTATTATTTCCTGTCATCTTAGCCAATCTGACAGGTGTGTAGTGATATCTCAGAGTTGTCTTAATTTGCATTTCTCTGATCAATAGTGATTTGGAACACTCTTTCATATGAGTGGTAATAGTTTCAATTTCTTCATCTGAAAATTGTCTGTTCATATCCTTTGACCATTTATCAATTGGAGAATGGCTTGATTTTTTATAAATTTGAGTCAGTTCTCTATATATTTTGGAAATGAGGCCTTTATCAGAACCTTTAATTGTAAAGATGTTTTCCCAGTTTGTTCAAGCCTTGCCATTCAATGCCGCAAACAGCCCACACCACATTTACTGCACGGATAATTGAGTAAATGGAAAGATCCTCCAGCTGGAGGACCTCCACCGAGGGTGAGCACGTGCCCTGGCCACTCCTGGGGAGCAGAGGCTCATCCCCTCCATTGCCACGCCAGAAGCGGGGAGCGAGCTGGGGAGACGACCACCCGCTTGCTGATTTATTTCAAGTGCCCCCTCGGCCCGTTCTCTCTCCTCTGGGACATCACCCGTTTCTCCTACCTCAGAAACACCACCGCTTTGGGCAAATGGCTGCTAAAGCGGGAGCTTTCCACCCAGACCGTCTTTTTCAGCTTTGTCTTTCTTTCCTAAGCAAAGGTGATCAAACAGTGACCGGAGATAGCTATTTCCAGGCTCAGAGGCAGCCTCACGAGCTCAAGGAGTTTACGCTCCCGGGTGGTCCCCCAATTGGAGCTGGCTGGCAGCAAGACGACCACTGACAGGAAGAGCGCTGCCCTCCTGGGTCCCGGCTTACCGGAAACGGTGACCTGGGGGGAGCTGTCAGGCAGTGTAGGGTGAATAGGAGATGTGCAATGCTGACCTAGCTGTTCAGCAAACTGCCTCGTGTGTTTTGGGATCCAGTTTCCCAGAAGAGTCTCATATGAGCATGTATCTATGTATGTGTGTGTATGTATAGATATGTATTTATACATACTCATCCATTTATGTGTGAGTATATACGTGTGTGTGTGTGTGTGTGTAGGAAGTATAGCTATATAGTATTACCTATATACACCTATGGGTACATATATAGGTATACATCTACACATATTATAGGCTGCATATATAATATATAGGAAGTATAGGTAGATAGTATTACATATATGTGTGTGTGTGTATAGGTATAGATATACACATACGTAGTATATATAATATAGGCTACATATATATAATACATGTTATCGACAGATACCAATAATGCAAACTTGCAATGCTGGATTTAGTTGAATCGGGGAAAGATCCCGAATCCCTGTGGGGCTGGAGAAAAAGAATGCTGTCACTTAGGAGGCGTCCCCGAGCTGAGCTTTGAGGGAAGCTCGGGATTCTGAGAACCAGTGGTGAGGAGGGAGTGTATTCCGAGTATGGGACGCCAAAGGCATGAAGGAAGAACATGGCACGTGGAGGTCAAAGAACAGTCAATGCTTAGACTGAAGGAAGGTTAGAAGACTCTGGAGCCGTGGGTGTGAGCCAGATCGTGGAAGGCTTTCCAAGCCAAACCTTGCAGCCTTGTTCAAACTTCGCACAGTCACCAGGGGCTCTTGGGAGACTTTTTCTTGTCTGTCCAGACCCGTGAGGGAGGAAACAAAGCCCTGGTAGAGAGACCAGCAGGCTCATTGTGAGCCCCGAGGGCTGCCCACCCTCCTTGTGCTGGAGATGATCCCAGACTTGCCTCCGTCCCTTCCCCGGGGAGGGGCCCACTTAGGTCTCCTTCCTTGCCTGGTCCTGGGCCTCCCATCACTCCCCAGATGACTCCAGTTTCCAGCTCTGTGGTCTGCCCTCTCGCCACCTCCACTGGCCTCTCATTTCTGCACTGCCCAACGACCCCTTTCCATCACCCTTAATCTTCCAGGAGGTGGGCAGAGCCCACCTAGCAAACCTCCAAGCATTGAGTTACTGCGTTACTGGCCCTTCTGCCTTATCACGTCATGACCCAGCTTTTCCCAACGCTCCTTTCCAATTCTGGGTTTGCCCTTAACTCCTCCTGTGTTCTCACCTCATTATCCCTCCTGTGCCCTCCCAGTGCGTGAGGTTGCCGAGCCAGAGGCCGCCCAGACACACCTTCCAAACAAACTCCCACATCTCAGGGGGGCCCTTGCACGGAGGAGACCGTGTCTGGCCGTCTTCCCCGGCCGTAAATATCCCTGTGCCCGGCAGGCAGGACAATAATACTGTCCCAGTTACTCAGGGGAGGGGCCCTGGCCCACCAGCTGTAATAACCCAGCCTCCTCTTGCTGGTATCCACTCAAGTCTGTGACACTTCAACCCCAAGCTGTTCTCATTGAATCCATGTTCATTTCTCATATATATGGAACAGACCAAGAGGAATCTGTGGTCTACGATGGCCTTGAGCCCACTAAGGGACCACCCAACGCCCATCCCTAACAGACCAGCCGGCCCAAAGGGGGGCACGCTGCACATGCGCATGCCCTGACATTGGTAGAAACTTTCCACAGAAAGTCACAGCCTGAATCATTTGAAGAAAGTGTTCTTGAGGGGAGGGTCTCAGACTCACACTGTGTCGTGACTCGCCTGCGGTCATCAGAGCAGCACGGTCCCGGGGAAGGCCTCACATGAGACCAACTGGCACCTTGCCCCTCGCCAGCCTTCCCGAAGCCTCTCTCACGCGCCTCCTTGATGCCAAAGCCTGAGGGCTTCGGATAATTTATACGCACCCTGTCAGCATCTTGGGCCCCGCCGAGCCAGGAACTCTCGCTTCACCTGGCATGCTCTGTGTTTACGCTCCCAGATCAGAGCAGGAGCCGTGCTCCTTCCCCAGGCAGTTTCCCCGTGTCGGGCCCACGGGCAGGTGCTGTTTAGGCAGGGAATCCGTGCCCTGTGCCAGCAGCCCGGTAGGGATGGCCCCGGATAGACATCCAGCGTGGCCAGAAGGAGCTCAAGCAGCGCCACGGAAGTGCAGGATCTGTCGGTCGAATGAATGAATGGTCCGGACCCCGAGACCCCCGGCTCCTTCTGGGGCAGGAAAGGTGGGCTGGGCTCGCCACGCTGGGCCACACTGGCTCCTTAGTTCCTACCAAGTGTAGGTATGTCTCTCTCACTCCGTGATTCTTCCTCTAGATCCTCAGCCTGCAAAGGAGACTGGCAGAGGCCGAGTCAGGAAGCCAGGTCCGGGAGACGGAGCTGAGGGAGAGCCTCCGAGAGTGCCGCGGGAACGAGAAAAAGCTCCACGACGAGCTCCGTAATCTGGAGATGAAGCTGAAGCAGGTGTGCGCCGACGCCATGGACTCCCAGAGGCGCCTGAGCGCAGCCAACGGCCGCATCCACGGCCTGGAGCAGGAGCTGGACCGGGCCGGACGGGCCAGGCGGGAAACCGAGGCCACGCTGAGCAGGCTGCATTCGGTCCTGCGCCGGACACTGGGCCTCAGCCCACCGCCCGCAAGGGCTCCCTCCCCAGCCAAAGGTTAGCACAGCCGGCCCAGGTCGGTCAGTCAGAAGGCCAAAGGGGAGCCTGTAGGGGCCATCCATTACCCAAGCTGGCCACCCAAACAGGAAGTGAGGGTCAGGGGCAATTCCTTGGAGGGGATGGAGGGAGGGAGGGAGGGAGGGAGGGAGGGAGGAGGGAGGGAGGGAAGGAGAGAGGGAGAGATGGAGGGAGGGGGGAATGGGGGGATGGAGAGAGGGAGGGAAGGAGGGAAGGAGAGAAGAGGAATGGAGGGATGGAGGGATGGATGAAGGGATGGAGGGATGGAGCACTTAAGATGTGCTTTAAGGCTGTGCCAAATGCAAAGAATAAAGCACTGCAGAAGTGAATCTCAAAGAACTTTGACCTCCAGTGTTTGCTGTCTCCTCCTTATGGGGGCCACATCTCTGGGGCGCTGGCCAGGGAGGGGCATTGTGATTGGAAAGTTACCAGATGGTGAGGAGGGATCGATGGCGGGCCCTTCCCGGTGGCATGGGATGGATCGGTTTGGTTCCAGGACCGAGGAGAGGGAATGTGGCAGGGAATGACTCATCTCATTAACCAGAGGACAATATGTGGTCCCGTGATCTCCCAGTGTCAGAGGGCGGCCCTAATGTCAGGAGCCCACTCGGCCTGTTCACTCGCCCCTTTTTAACAGCGGGCGGACCATGGCACACTGAGAGATGAGACGGGAAAGGCTGTGGGAGAGACGGCAGACTGATTTAAATGTAGCCCCTTCAAGGAGCTCTGGCTCGCGTGGCGTGGGCAGACGGCCTTTGGGAGCCAAAAGTTCTATGCCCAACCTGGCGGTGATCCTCCCGAACTAGGCTGGACAACAGGCAGCGGTCAGTCCCCAGAACCATCACTAAGGATGCTCTGGTTTGGCAGGAAGATGCACTCTCTTGTGGCCATGGGCCAGTTTAACTTTTCTGGGCTCCCTTGCTTCCCCCTCTGACAGAGGAGCCGACCCCTCAGCCATTCCTTCCTCTAAAGCTGTGACCTCTCGGCAGGGTTCGAGAGCCCTTCAGCGGCAGATGGAACAGAGACTGCGGCCTCTCAGCCGGGATCCCCAGAACGGAGCCAGGCCGGTTCTCCAGTCCGCTGGCCCTCTCCCCCGCGAGGGAGCCCCGGCCCCACGGAGATGGACGTCGGAGTCGTTCGCGAGGCCTTGAGAGAGCTCCTGCAGAACCTTCGGGACGCACAGAGAGAGAGGGTAAGGCTAGAAGCTCTCCCACGGATCCGATCCAGTGCACAGAGATTAAGTGCTTGCTGTTTGCAATGCAGAGCGCTGGGGCAGAGCACCCTCTGCCTCCAAAAAGGCTGTGTTCACCAGGACTAGGACGTCAGTCCATACACTCACACTCACACATACATGCTCACACACTCACACATACACATACACGCTCACACACTCACACTCACATACCCACGCTCACACACTCACACTTATGCACACACGCTCACACATGCACACATACACATACACGCTCACACACGCTCACACACATACACATACACGCTCACACACTCACACTCATGCACACACGCTCACACACTCACACTCATGCACACACGCTCACACATGCACACATACACATACACGCTCACACTCTCATTCACACACACATGCTCACACACTCACACATGCACACACACATACACGCTCACTCACACTCACACATACACATACATACTCACACATGCACATACAAGCTCACACTCACACATACACGCTCACACACTCACACTCACACATACACACTCACACACTCACACTCACACATACATGCTCACACTCACACATACACATACACGCTCACACACTCACACTCACATACCCACGCTCACACACTCACACTTATGCACACACGCTCACACACGCTCACACACATACACATACATGCTCACACACTCACACTCACACACACATGCTCACACACTCACACTTATAAACACGCTCACACACACACTCACACGTGCTCATACATATTTCTTGTGTATGTGTATGCGCACAACTACACTCTTTTACACACATGCATACTCACACTTGCATGCACAATCCCCCATGCTCACACACGGGGATGCACGCCCCATTTGCACACACACTCATATAGATGCACACATTTTACACGCATGAAGGCACATGTACAGTCTCTGAAGGGTTGAGGGGGCCCCAGTTCCCTGCCTTTATTCGGGCTGGGTGGGTGGGGGGTAGAAATTGGAATTCAGTTCCCAGCGAAGGCACTTTGCTGTTCCCAGGGCTGGGGGGGAGGGGGGAACCACCGGTGCCTGCATTGACTGGGGCTGCGAGGAGGGATGTTGCAGGAGGGATATAGAAAGGGAGAGGACATTGAGAGGGGGTTCTCTTTCAAGGGAAGAAATGATGGTTTTCTGTGCCTGAAAAACCAGGTCCCAGAGCACAGGAGTGGGGGAGGGGGACCCTCACCTCTCTGCCAGGGTCTGTCAGCCCCCGGACCCAGGCGAGCCCAGGCCACTCTGAGGAAGGTGGGGGCGGGGCGCAGCAGGAGCCGTTTGAAAACTAAGGCTGCCCAGGGCCCGGTTCTGCCCGGCAGAGAATTCCTCCCTCCCACAGCGGAGGTGTTTGTTCTGTGATGAGTCTGGTCACATGTAATGGCTCCGAGCCTCCTCGGAGCAGGGAGGGGCTCAGTCGCTGCGGGAAGGAGGGACCCTGCGTGTCTCCTCCTGGGGAAGGGGCTCCCGCGGACGCCTCGGCCCGGCCCCGCATTCCCGGCTCCAGGAAACCCAAGCGGAGCCCTCACACCATGGCACCGGGCCAGGTTCCCAGGCAGGGGGCAAGGCACGAGAGGCCCCAAGAAGCAAGGTGGGAAACCCAAGCGGGAGCAGAGACAGGAAGGCCGGGCCTGGGGGCCAAGGGCCCCTCCGCCCGGGAAAGCCCGTGGCCCTTCTCCTCCCCCGGCCCAAAGGCCACTGGACACCACACTCTGCTTATTCCCCCTTCTCTAGCCTGACTCCACGGGCCCTCGCTCTCCCTTACAGCAGCCCAGGCAGGAGAGCGCAGGACAGTCAGAAACTGGTCCCAAAAAGCCAAAATGTGCTGAGGACATCTGGAATCCTTCAGCCGCCCAGAAACCTCGGGGCTCCCCTGCCCGTCCCTGCCCCGCCCCCCACGCCTTCTGCAGGAGGGTTTCTGGGTATCCCTAAGCCCTCTCCATCCGCCCCACTGTGGGCAGGTCTTCGATCCGGGAACAAAAATGGTCCCGCAGCAGGGGCTCGCTCCGAGTCACAGGCAGCCTTCAAGGTGATGGGGAATTGGGAGCTGGGCGGGGCCTGGAAGCCACCGGACCGAGCCCTTGGTTTGACTGGTAGAAAAACTGAGGCGCATCCAGAGGAAGGGGCGAGGCGGAAGCACAAAACTGGTCTGCAGCCTCAAGAAATCCAGCCCCGAGGCCACGCAGGAGGAAAGGTGGAACTCGAAGGCAAGCTCTGCTCCTTCTGGGATGTTTCCGGGCTTTGCTGGGACGCTTTGCTGCTGAAGAGGCTCGGTCAGGTCTGTCTGGAGTCCCTGTGGTTTAGATGTGGACTCGGGCACCTCTCCCAAGCTCAGCAGAGCCTCTGCCCGGCACAAGAAGGCTCACTCAGCCCTCAGCCCTTCCTCTGGGCTACGGGGCCACCCCCGCCCTACCCAGCAGAACAGACCAGAAGGCTGGGCACGGAACAGGCCACCGGGCTGGGCAAGGAACCGGCCACCGGGCTGGGCACGGAACCGGCCACCGGGCTGGGCACGGAACCGGCCACCGGGCTGGGCCTAGACCAGCAGGCTAAGTACAGACCACCAGGCTGGACACAGAACGACCGATGGAGCCTGACCCTCTGCTGGCCTCCAGGCCGTGTGAGGAAGAACGCTCTCCACTGGCTGGCCCCACCAGCTTCCCTTTGGCCTTATGCTGTCAAACCTCATTGTGCAGAATGTGATCCTTAAGAAAATGGACAAATATTTATATAACAACCGTTTAAAAAATAAAACTGGGGCCGGCACCATCATCAGAGCGCCAAGAGGAAGAGTCACTGGGGTTGTTTAATAAAAAATTGAGAAATCCGTCCATGTGGCTCGTCACCTCTCCAGGGGCACCCAATTCCTGGGCCGTTTCTGGAACTGGGGGGCTTTGGGGGAGTCTGTGCCGCCCAGTAATACTCTTTAAGAGCAAAGACGAAAATGGCTGACTTCAGGAAGATGAGGTGATCGCTGACCTTCTGACTCTGGAAGCGGTTTCTTCGGATCCGGACCCAGGTAAGGGAAGAGGGCCATGAAGTCGGCTCTGGGGGAGAAGTCCACCAGGTGTCCCCCGGAGCTCACAGAGCCGGATCCAAATCCAACCCCTACATGTTACAGGAGAGCAAGCTGAGGCCTAGGGAGGCTCCGGATCCTGGCATCGGAACGTGAGAACTAGAGGGGACTTGGGACGCTTCTGGTCCGAAAATGAGGAAGCTGAGGCTCTGGGGGGGAAATTAAAAAAGCAGTAAAGGGGGGGGCAGGATTGGTCAGGGACCTCTCCATTGTTCCCTCTAGAACAGACTTCCATGTTGGCAACAACCCAAGGGAGGGCTCGTTGGCCCCAAGGCCAGGTGGGGATGAAGCGAGCCCGCCCCCCAAGCAGAGGTGGCTCATTCCCCTGCTCCCAATCCGCTCCTGGCTCCCTTTCCCCGGCGGTCCCTTCGCTGTGTCGCTCTGGCCTGCCCACCCCTCCTGGCTGCCACCAGCTCAGAGGTCAGTCTGGTGCAAGTGCCCCTGGTCTCTCCCCACTCCCCAGAGGGGCTGCGATGGGAACGCATCTTCCCATCAAAGCCAGAGGACTCTGACTTCCCCCAGCCTTCGTCTCCTGCCCGAGGCGCTGGATGCCACCCCAGACTCGGGTCTCTGCCCAGGATGGGGGGGGGGTGCCCACAGGGCACATGTTTTCACTGCAAGTACAAACCAAAAAGTGCACAGGACACAGAGGAACCAGATCAGCACATCACAGAACCTCGGATCTGGGAAGGACTTCAAGGCCCCCGCAGGAATCCATGCTGCGACAAGCACCTGGAGATGTTCCCCACTCCCTCCAAAGCAGCAGCCAGCCCCCTCCCTTTAGGACAGCTCCGACTATAATGAGTTTCCTGAGAGCAAGCCCATCTCTGCCATTGCAGTTCCCACTCTCCCACTCCATTTGCTCCTGGGACAAGTGAGACAAGACAAGCCCATCCTGGGCCAAACAAGACAAGATTAGCCCATTCTGGGCCAAGTGGGATAAGGCTAACCCATCCAGAGCCAAGCGGGACAAGGCTAACCTACCCTGAGCCAAGTGAGACAAGACTAACCCTTCCTGGGCCAAACAAGACAAGGTTAACCCATCCTGGGCCAAGTGGGACAAAGACTAGCCCATCCTGGGACAAGTGGGACAAGGCTAACCCATCCAGAGTCAAGCGGGACAAGGCTAACCTACCCTGGGCCAAGTGAGACAAGACTAACCCTTCCTGGGCCAAACAAGACAAGGTTAACCCATCCTGGGCCAAGTGGGACAAAGACTAGCCCATCCTGGGACAAGTGGGACAAGGCTAACCCATCCAGAGTCAAGCGGGACAAGGCTAACCTACCCTGGGCCAAGTGAGACAAGACTAACCCTTCCTGGGCCAAACAAGACAAGGTTAACCCATCCTGGGCCAAGTGGGACAAAGACTAGCCTATCCTGGGACAAGCGGGACAAGGCTAACCCATCCAGAGCCAAGCAGGACAACGCTAACCTACCCTGGGCCAAGTGAGACAAGACTAGCCCATCCTGGGCCAAACAAGACAAGGCTAACCCACCCTGGTCCAAGCAGGACAAGGCTAACCCATCCTGGGACAAGCGGGACAAGGCTAACTCATCCTGGGCCGAGCAAGACAAGGCTAACGCACTCGGGTCCAAGCAGGACAAGGCTAACCCATCCTGGGACAAGTGAGATAAGGCTAACCCATCCTGAATTTGATGATATGTAATACATCCTTCTGAGTCATCTCTTTTCCAGACTCCCTTCTGTCCCCTCCACAACCATCATTACCACCCCCACCAATCCTGGGAGTCCTTCCCTGAATGATCTCTAGCTTGTCAATATTCTTCCTAAAACGGGATGCCTGGAAGTGAACACAGAACTCCAGTGTGGACTGACTCTGGAGACGGCACCTCTCTCACCCATCCCCAGCCTTTTGGCATTCACCTCATCTTGCAGTCTCTCTTCATCTAAGTTTTTGATAAAACTGTCAAAATTAAAAGCCTGAGCTTTGACCCCAGGTAGGGATCGATCCAGTCATCCCTTGACCAATGTCTGAACTCCCAGGGTCAACAAGTCAACGTGCATTTATGAAAGGCTTCCTGTGTTTGAGGCTCCTTGCTAAGCACCAAGGACCCAAAAAGGGCCAGACACTATCCCTGCCCTCACAGAGCCCACCTCCTAACCGGGGAGTGCCTCTGGTCATTCAATCTGGTCAGGAGCCAATCCAATCCAATCCAACTCAGTGAGCTTTGTGAAGCGTCTAACTGCGTGTAAGATACTGTGCTAAACACTGGGGTTCCCAAAAGGCAGTCCCTGCCCTCAGGGAGTTTATAATCTGCTCCAGCTAATTCCAACTAGTTCCCAACTCTCCCCATCTCATCCACAAGGGTGAGTAGGAAAAATGGTTTTCTGGATCTAGCTGTACTGGGCTGTATCCTTTCTCTTCCTCTGCTGTTCAAGTAGAACCAAAAAAAGGGAAATGATGGGTTGGGACGAGCTGTTTGTTCCCAGTGAGCTCAGGCCTGCTCTGAGTGGCTGCCCCTTCACTGTGTGGATGCTCCCCAGCCGTACCTCGAAAGTCACGTTGTAGAATTTGGCCATTAAGAAGCAGCGGGTCAGTAGTCTGGATCCAAAAATCTTTTCCCTGAAAGAACCATCCTTACAGGTGTCAGTGCCGTGGACACCACGTGTACCCTACTGTGCAAATCTGTTGCCTTCATCACATTATGTACCAATCCCTCTAGCTTCTACCTGGGAACGTGCTACTGAAAATGAGTAATCAATAACTTGGCTCTGCCATGAAATTTTGGTTTTCTTAGACTCTCCTTTCCCAATTCACTGGGAGAGAACCTATTTGTGTCTTCAGCTTTCCCTTATTGAGAGCTTGCCATCTATCCTCCCAAGCTGACTTTGGAGCCGTTGGAACCTACCTAATCTTCCTCTTTCCCTTTATAATCTGCTATCTGTAAATCTCAGCTGCTTAGTGCCCCCAAGACATCCGGCTCTCTTCTCTTTCCTTCTCACAATTTGGAAGATTGAATGTTTGCTTCCTTAGGATGCCCCATGTCTACCCCAGCAACTGAGTCTTCCTAGCTGGCCGGAAGCTGCTGTGCTAGCCATTGTTACACCTGAGTCCTCTCATTACATTTGAGACCTCCTACATCCACTACAATCCAGCTGAACTGTCCTTGCTTTCTCACAAACAATATTCCTTCTCCTGCCTTAGTGCTTTGGCATTGGATCATTCCCCAGGGCTAACATTTACTCCCTCCTCATCTCCACTTATAAAGCCAGCGTTTTCCTCCTCAGATTACCTGCTCTCTATTTTATATGGGTTTATATATACACAGTAATCTCCCTTGGTTAGACTGTAAGGTCCTTTAGGGCAGGGATGATTTCATTTTTGTCTTTGTATTCCCAGCCCTATGCACAGTACAATACACACATTAGGTGTTTTAATAAATATGTGCTGGTTGATGAATTGATTAGCCGTTACCAGAACCAGAACATTTTTAAAAGCATAACATAAAATACGGAAGAAAGTAAAAATGAAAACAATGAGATTAAAATACAATTAGTATCTATATATGTCTATATATCTATATCTATATAGATATATGTAGATATAGGATATATTATATATGTATATATATATATATATACATATGTATAATTTTTTTAAAAGCTAAGTTCATGAACATCCACACCCAGCCTGCACTGAGAGGGAAAAAAACGACCTTTTTCTTTCCAGTTCCCTGTAAACAATGGATTGCTCATCTTTGTGGTATCAAGAGTTTTGTTTCATTTTGCTTTTTGAAATCAGACCTGTAGAAAAACAGATCTAGGATTAAAAACAGAAAAGTTACTTGACTGTCACTGGACAAGCTTGGTCCTCTTCCTCTGCCTAAAAACATGTTCATGTCTCCTTTGTCTACCAAAAAAAAAAAGAAAAAGAAAAAGAAAACACCTGACTTTTGTTTCATCCCCTCAAGCTATCTTCTTTCCTTCTTGTTAATGTTAAACTTGCAGAAAGATTTTTTTCCTCATCACCTCCTATCATCCAAGATCTATTTTCCCTATAATACTGAACCTGCCCTCCTCATGACCATGGAAGGGTCCTCAGAGCTCAGATCACCTCCAACATGCTCATTACCAAAAACAATGGCCTTTTTCAGCTTTCATCACCTTTACTTCTTATTGACCTCTTCTACCCTCTTGTTCTGTTCTCTGAACATTTTGCCCTCTTGGCTCTCTTCCTGCCTCTCTGTACTCTCATTAGCCTTTCATTTTCCTCTTCATGATCCTTCAATGTGGACAACATTGAAACTTCCTTGTGTTGTCTCATTCCTACTACAGGATGGACCTGATTTGGCTAAGTGTGGACCCACCCAAGCTCTGTCTAAAGTCCTTTTTTCTCTCTACCCATTTCCCTTAGCAGAAGAGTCTGCTGACATTACTTATAGGTGTAGAAGGGTGTGGGAGTCTAGTACCCTATGTAGAGTCTACATGGGGTCATCATCCTTCCCTCCTCCTGTTACTGGTTCAACTGACTTATTAATTCACATTCCAGATGATAAGGCAATCATAGTCTATGTCCCAGATTACATGACTGCTTCACCCTCTCCTCTGAACTCCAGTCTTAGCATGTCCTCTGATGAAGAGGCAGAATGAATGTATTTCTTGTAAACAACACATTGTAGGATTCTGGCTTTTAATCCAGTCTGCTATCTGCTTCTGTTTTATGGGAGAGTTCAACCCATTCACATTCACAGTTAAAATAACTAATTCTGTAATTCCTACCATCTTATTTACCCCAAGTTATGCTTTTCTCTTTCCTTTCCCCTTTCCCTCCTCCTCAGTATTTTGCTTCTGACCACCACCTCCCTCAAATAGCCCTTCCCCTTTAAAATCTCTCCCCCTATCTTACACCTTTCTCCTACTACTTCTATTTTCCTTCTATATATATTCTATGAATGTATTTCTTATACCTCAAATTTCACATGCCCAAATTCATCCCCTACTATCAAAAACAAAAACCAAATCACTCTACTGCCAATTCTCTTGATGGCAGCACCATTCTCCCAGGCTCAGAGTGCTTTCCAATTTTTCCATCTCCTGCACCTTATCCCTCACATTTCATTCTCTCGGTCCATCCTCTTCCCAAAATGGAATGGAATTGTGTTGAGTAATCACAGAATCTCTTGTCCCTTTCCCTTTCTCATCATCCACCCTAGTTCAGATCCTCATCACCCTTTCCTTATCACCTTACCTTGCATTTTTTTCTCTTTTCAATCTTTCTTCCCTGTAGCTGCCAGAATAATCTTCTGCCAAAATAGGGCACAGGTCTTAGCATGTCATTCTCCTGCTTCAAACAACAACAACAAACAAATCTTCAGCGACTCCTTAATTTCTCTAGGATAAAATACAAATGACTTA
Source organism: Antechinus flavipes (assembly GCF_016432865.1). Lineage (NCBI taxonomy): Eukaryota > Metazoa > Chordata > Mammalia > Dasyuromorphia > Dasyuridae > Antechinus > Antechinus flavipes. The sequence goes on along the minus strand of NC_067400.1, from coordinate 9,939,464 downwards.
GCTTGGCATGTAAGCATGTAAGGCCCTTCCTAATCTGGCTCCAAGCTACTTTTCTAGCCTAACCTTACATGACTTTAGCAGACCAACACCCATTTTTAAACCCTTTCACAGGTTCTACATTCTAACCAGACTGGACTCCTAGCATTCCTCAGCCTGATTCTGCCTTCTCCTACCACAATGAATTGGCCAGGAATGTAATCCAGCCACATCTTAACCTGTAGAAATTCTTTTTTAAGCTCCTCCTTTGTTTTCATGAAGCCTCTCCTGACCACATAGGCCCCAAGGAGATCCCTTCCCCTCAACCTCCCCTACTATGTATTATCTGTTCCATACCTTTGGCACCTTTTCTGTGGGGCCTTGTCCTCCACTGGAGCCCTTTTCCAAAGCCTCATCATGACCCTGGATTTTTAAAATCTATGCCAGCTCGGAGAGCAAGCTCTGGCAGGTTCTGCTGGGCTAGAAACACTTTGAGTGTAGATTTGGTGATGAAATGGGTTTGAAAGCCAAGGTTCAGAGAATCCCCAGAAGATAGGCAGGATGGGGGTGATTTCTTAGCCACAGCAACTTCCAAAGACCATTGACTAAGAGACAGAGGGGTGGCAGTCTGCATCTCTGAAGGAAATGTCCACTCCATGAAACCAAGGATGTAGAAGTCCTGAAGTATGGCTCTGTTTTGCTTATTGAACTGTTTTTGGTTTAGATCTATCATCATATTGATACAGGAGACCCCACCAGCAAGATTCACTGACACCTCATCTGTTCTTAGAGAGAGAATTACCACTTAACAAATATATGGCCAAAGCAGAATTTCAAGGCTGTATCCATCATCCATCACTATACTGCTATCTCTCGTATTATTACTGCATCCTCTTTACTGATAGAATTAGATATATAGTTGGATTTGTGATTTTATCAAGATTGGTACTCAACCTCCCATCAGAGCAAATGGGAACCTCTTAAATCTTCCTAAGAAAACACATCCCTTCCCCAGTTTTATTAACATTTGAAGGATACCAGTATGGTGCTCAGCCTGGTCCTGCACATCTTTCATTCTGGCTACAATTGATCTATTTTCTTTCTAGTCATACATGTTCTTTATAGTGTCTTTTATATCATTTTTTCTCAAGTAACCTATCTGTAACTTTGCTCACTCCCAACATCCATCTTTCCTTTGTTCTTTCAGTTACTTGTAATTTTGATTCATCAAAAACTGGTATTCATAATTCTCAAATATATAGCATTACTGGGAGATTCTATGACTCTAAACTAATATTGTCCTCAACTGTCATTCCTCCCAATTAGGCATGGAGCTCAAGTGTTTACTGGGATAGTTTCCAGGTTCATTTGGTCTCCTCATTGTAGCAAACATTTTGTATTGGTTGAACTTTTCTAAGGAATATTGAGAACCAGTCAATATCTTTTTTTATTGTTCTTTTCTAGTTATGTATGTATTTTAATTTTTTAATGCATGTTTCTTTATGAATCATGTTGGGAGAGAAAAATCAGAACAAAAGAGAAAACCACAGAGGAAAAAAAAAAAACAGAAATAAAGTGATCCTGTCGATGTCTTTTATTTTATCCATTTCCTGATTCGAAGTAGCAATAGTTTATTTAAATAGGTTAGATCAGAGTAAAAGTAATCTCATGCTGTTTCCTCTCATCTTTATACCTTTAAATTAGCATTTATTTTGACCTTTAATCTGACCAGTCAATGAAGAGACTGCCTCCAGTCTAGTTACGTCTATTCCCAGGAAGCACGGTATACTGGCAAAGGGGCTTACTCTAGAGTCAAAGATCTGGTTCAGATCCCACTTCTCATAGATTTAGAGCTGAAAGGGCCCTTTGAGATCAACTAATTCAACGTCCTCATTTTGCATGTAGAACAGAAATAACAGAGTTTGCAAACTCTAAGTCAACAAACTTAGTTTTGATTCCTTGGACAACGATTGGACCAATCATTAAAAAAGATAAATAGTAAACATCTAGGAAGGGAAGCAGTGTTTACAAAGAGCCAGTCTGGCTTCTTCAAGAACAGATCATGTTAAATTCACCTCATTTCCTTTTTTGCCAGGATTATTAAACTAGTAGGTGCTATGAATATAGTTTACCTAAATCCTATCAGAGATTGTAGCAAAGCATCTCATATTGTTCCTATAAAGAAGATGGGGGGATGTGGATTAGACAGTGATTCAGAGATGGTTTCAGAACCACCTGGATGGCTGGATTCAAAGAATAGTTCTTAATGGTTCCATGTCATCATGGCAGGAGGTCTCCAGTAGAGTTCCTCCAACATCTTTGCTTCTCTCTGTGCTGTACAACATTTTAACAAAGAACCCTGGGTAAAAACAGGGCTGTCATGCCTTATGGAATTTTCAGATGAGCCAAAGTTGCCAGAGGTGGCAAATGTGTGTGAAATGAAAATTTCAGAATCCATTAGGATTTCATAGACAAGAGCACTCATTGGCTTGAACCTGAAAAGATGAAATCCAATAGGGAAAGTCTTTTAATTGGTCACAAAACAATCCATTCCCCGAGTACAACATGGGAAAGATACAAGTAGATAGCCAGTGTTCCGAAAAAGTTCTGGGAGTATTAGCAGACCCACTAACACAATATGTGGCTGTCTTGAAAGCCAATTGCAATTTGGGGCTACGACTTTCAGGAATAGGGAGATGAGAATCCCACTCGGCCCTCCCCTTGCCAGATCTCTTCCGGGGTACTGTGCTCAATTGTGAGTAGCACAGCTAAAGAGTATCCTGAGAAGTGCAACCAGGATGGCGAAAAGCCTTAAAATTAATGTCCTGTGAGACTTGGCTGAAGGAACCGAGAGTGATTAGGCTGGAGAAATGAAGACTGGGGGGATGGGAGGAACTGTCTTCAAGTATTTAAAGTTCCATCATGTAAAGGAAGTCTCTGATTTGTTCTCTTTGACCCCAGAGGATGGAGAACCAGAAAGAGAAGCTGCAGAGGGACTAATTTCAGTTTGTTGGAGGGGGGACTGCTTCCTCACACCCCGGAGCTGCCCAGAAGTGGGATGTAATGCCTCCACAAGGCCGGGGTTCTCTCTCCTGAGATGATTTCATATGGAGGCCACATAACCACTTTTCAAAACTACCCTATCAGGGAGCTTTCCTTTCTATATGATTTGAATTAAATAAGCACCTTTTTGACCCTCACATTCTGTTCTAAGTCCTGATCGGTTAAGTGATCTGCTCTGGGTTTAAAAGCAGGTCTCCCGCTCTCATTCCAGCCCCCTCTCTCACCTTTAAGGTCTTGTCTTTGTCACCATGCTTCCACTGAGCTTGGGAAATGGAATTCCCACAATTTCTTCTTCTCCCCTTCCCCTTATCCCCTGCCTTCGAAAACGTGACTTTCTCTCCTCCCAGGATGACTCACGGGTCCAGGTAGTGAACCTGAACTGTCAGATGAACGAGCTGAAGGCTGACCTTGACCAGAGCAAGACTCGCATCCTGCAGCTGCAAAAGTCTCTGGCAGATGCTGAGGAAGGCCAGTCACTCATTCATCTCTCTTCTCCAGAGACCCGATTCATGGCTTCATCTGCTGCAAAAGAGCAAGATTTATTGCCAAGCACATGGTGGATGGGGCAGCGGGAGAGCTGAGGAGCGGACAGATGGGAATAGAAGGCCGTCCTTGACCTAGAAACCAGGGGGCCCCTCTCTGCTCAGGCTGCTGTAGTTGGGGAGCAGGGGTGGCAGAGGGGCAGGACTTACTTTAGTGATCCTCTTGGGCAGGAGACCCCAACTTTGTTTTTCTTTTGAATTAAGAACAAGGGTACCGAAGCCCTTTGAGAAAAAGAGATTTGTCATCCCCCAAAGATGAAATTCTGCCATTAGCCCACCCTCAAAGAAGTTATTAGAAAACGTGTTTCTGTGTCTTCAGGTGATGAGGCGGTCCCCGGACTTGCCAAGTTTTCACCTGATTGATTCAGTGTAATGCACAATCCATAGTAAAGGCTGACTGACACATGAGGCATTAGATCGGAGCAAAAATCAATCACTTCCTACCTTCAGGGAGATTGCATTCTATGGGGGTAATCAATATGTACACAGAGAAAACAGATGCAAGATCCTTTGAGGGGAGGAGAGAATAACTGAGGCAGAATCCAGGAAAGATTTGCAGAGATCCGACGGTCCCTGAGCTGAGTTATGAAGGAAGCTGGGAATTCTAGGGGCTAGTGCTGGGGTGGGGGAAGGGCATTCCAGGCATGGGAATAATCTCTGCAAGGAAAGGAGTCTAGAGACACCCCATTGAGTGTGGAGAGCAGCACGTTAACCAGCTTGGATGAAATATTGAGTGCATTAGGTCAGGAACATGAAATCTCTCAGAAGGTCATGTGGGGTCAGATTACTAAGGGCTTTAAAGGCCAGACTGAGGACTTTCCATATTATCTCAGAGGATAAAGTAGATTTTTCTTTGCTTCTCAGAAGTGATGGAAGAGATAGCAAGAGAGGAGCCAGGGAACCGCTAAATATTCTGAGCTGTTTGGAGGCTCCTTTGGAAAGGAGACAAATAAGGCAAGGAGATTGATTAGGAGACTCGTGCAATAGCCCAGGCCAGAGCCTGAACTAAGGGAGTGATGATGTGAGTGCAGAAAAGGGGAAGGAACCTAGAGTTCTTCTAAAGGAAAATCAACAAGGTTTGGTAACTCTTGGGGATAAGGGAGAAGGCAGATTCAAGGATGATTCCAAGATGACAAATGTGAGTGACCAAAATGGAAGTGGAGGTCTCCACAGGGTAATTTGGCCAGGTGCAGGGAGAAGCCATAAAGAACTGTTTGGGAGAGAACACAGTTCCTTGAGGACAGGGATCGCTTCATTTCTGCCTTTGTTTCCCCTGTAGTATCTGGAACACAGTAGGTACTTAATCAGTGCTTGGCTATCATTCAAGACCCTCATTCATGGTTCTAATCTGATAGAAAGTCTCTGCAGTCTCATCCCTGTGCTTTCTATAGGGTGGAGAATCCCACAAACATAAGAAAGTGGGGGGTAAGGGAGGTTCGGGAAGAGTTCAGCGTCTTATCTTTCTCTGTAACAAAACAGGCAAGCGAGGTGCAGACGGGCGTCTCACCAGTGCCCAGACTGCCTTGATGCTGCAAGAAGAGACCATCCGGCAGGCGGAGAGGGAGCATCAGGAGCGCTCCGAGCAGCTGTCCATGTTGGAACACAACATCCACATGAGCCAGGAAGAGAAAAGAAGCTTGCAGGTGAGTGGGCCCCATGTGGGGCTGGGAGAGGAGAACCTGGGTCCAGCCCTCCCTTGGCACCTGGAACCATGAACATGGGAGCATTTGCCATACAAGAGAATCCTAGAGAAAAAGCCACTCCAGCCCCAAGGTGCCTTGCAAGCAACTGAGACCAAACTCTACTAGAAAGACAGACCCTGAACATTAGGAGGGGGAAAAGGGTTTTCAAGTCACTTGGGAAGAGATCTCAATGCATAGTGAGATGATTTTACAATAGGGGTGAAAAGCCTATCAAACTCAATAATAGCTGGTTGTCCAAAAAACGAATTTAAGTTCAACTTTAAATTTAACTCAAGTACTAACAAATGTAACTTAAAGTTAAATGCTACTCAAAAGGGGGACAACTCTTGTTGCAAAATCTGTCTGTTGCAAATCTGGAAGAACCTCAGAATTGTCCACAGGAGGACAGATGGGGTAGTGGTTAGAGCCATATACTTGTAGCCAGAGGCTCCCCATCCCACTCTTCCTTCCTACGAGAGCCTGAACAAATAAATTCCCTTCCTCTCGGAGTTTCAGCTTCTTCGTCTGTGAAACAAAGGGCCAAGTCTATAAATACTAATTAAGAACTTCCTAGGGACCAGGGCCGGGTCCTTCCTATGGGAACATCCTATGTTCATCAGAGTCCAAAGTGCACCTGAATGGGAATCTTCCCAGAAGAATCATGACAAGAAAGAGTCAACGTCTCCTTGAGGAGAATTCTGAGACATTTATCTCGAGCTAGAAGCTTTTTCCAGTCTCTTCTTTTACAAATGAGGAAACGGAGGTCTGAAGAAGCTTGTCCAGTATCATTCAGAAGAAGGGTTTTGAACCATACTGCACTGTCTCCCGAGCTGACCTCGGATTGTCGGGGTCATATCCAAAGCCTCCATTCGAGCTTTGTCCACCAAACCCAGGATAGATTTTGAGAGTTAGAAGGCGCCTCGGGGGACATCGGTTCCACTCCTACCCAAACATGCGTGACATAACCCACAAGCGATCCCTGGTCTCTGCTGGAAGTTTATTCATTTTGCATCCGTGAAAACACACACTCAGAGGAATCCAAAGCTAGACCATGATTTGCAGGAGAAACTGATGTCTTTCTTCCACATGGATCCCAAACAAAGGCCTTTCTCCGCTATGGCACAGCACAGAGATGTGACATTTTCCCATTCCGTGTACTACGGTCTGAGTCCCAGTGGAAGCTTCTGCCTTGAGTTGGAAAACCTCCATCCTCCGTGGCTCCTCTTGGTCCTAATCGCCTCTCCAAAGCTCCTGCCTAGACTATGATCCCAGACATCACCCCGGTTTTTCCTTCTATCCCCAACCAGCAGCAGAGGCCTGGTTGGCCTTGACATATAGCAGTAGTCCTTTTGACAAAAGGGAAATTGGGGAGAATGTAGCGACAGGAAGGCCACGTGATATATCCAGGAGCAGAAACCAGGAGATTTACATTACAGTTCCGGTCTCAGACCTCTCGAGTGACCTGGGACAAGTGGCTTTACCTCACTGGGACTCAGTTTCTTCCTTTGAAAATTGAGGTGATTTAGAACAGATGGCCATGGTGGCTCCATATTTCTCTGTGATCTTATAAAAATCAGAAAACTCCTATTTTTTTATGACTCCAGGAGACTTCTTTGCCTTTCTCTGCTTTGCTGTGCCCATTTCACTTCGAATGGAAGGTGAGGTTGCCAAGCAAAGGTTCTCTGGCTGCTCTTGATGTTCTTTAGAACTTTTTTAAAGGAACTCTGGGTTTTACACAACTTCCTTCGCTTTTGAAAACTGATTTCTCCTCCTTCCCACCCCCCACTTCATATAAGCCAGGATATTTGTCAAGGGAAAGTTAATTAAAAACATATTTCTCTAATTAAATGAGAGACTGTGCTATGCAAACAGTCAAATTCTTGTTTGAAAGTAAATCTCTCCCCGTTTCCAGGGCTACCCTGGGAATTAAATAAAGGAACAATACAGCAACAAGCCCAGGGTTGTCAGATTGGGCACAGCATTCCCCAAACACAAGAGCATAGACAGGGCTGCCCCTGTGCCATAAGACACATGTCAGAGCATGCTGCTCGTGCTTGCTGCTCACAGGGACCAGCTCAGGAGCACCAGCAGGCCAGCTTAATCAGATGATCTGGAGGCAAGGAGCAGGAGGTAGCCTGTTTCCTGGTCCCCAAGAGCTGCACTAAGGTCACATAATCCCAGGAGAGCTGACTAAGGCAATATACTCAAAGATATGAGTGGTTCTCCCAAGGATGGGCAGCATGGTGTAATGGGAAGAGCCCAAGACTCGGTGCCTCAGTTTCCATTTTGTAAACTATTAGTAGTAATCCCTGAAATAGTACCTCAAAATCTCAGAGTTGGCAGAAACCTCCCCACAACTATCTAGTCCACCCCACACCTGAACAGGAATCCCCTCTCCAGTGGATTTGGCAAGTAATCAGTCATCCAGATTTTGTTTGAAGAATTCCAGTGAGATGTGAGGAGGTGGGGTTCCCGGGAGGGGGAGGGATGCAGGCAGAGGATGTGCTTGCAGACCTCCTGGGGTGGCCCATTCCACTTTGGACAGCTCTCACCGTTAGTCACTTTTTCCTGACCTCGAGCCTAATTGCCTCCCTGCAACTTCGAGCCATTCTCCTCAGTTCTGCTCCTTGAGGCTAAGCAGAGTAAATCAGATTCCTCTTGATGACTGAGCACCCACGGGAGCTTTAATGCCCCTCTCCAGATTAAACGACCCCAGTTCTTTCAGCCTGTAGTGGAGCAGATCACCACCTGGCTCACCCTCCTTGGGATACTTTGCTGCTTCATGGATCAGTAACACATAGATGTGGAGCTGGAAGGGACCTTAGAGGCTATCATGGGCCATCTCTCATTTGACAGATCAGGAAATTGAGGAACAGAGACATTAAGTGTTTAAGTGTCTTGCTCTGAGTTACACATCTAGTAAGTGTCTGAGATGGGATATGAAACCATCATCCTGACCCCAAGCCTTAACCACTGCATCCTCTTGCCACTTATTAATGTCCACTAGAAGCTGTGATGTCTTAAAGTAAATAGGATACTACAGAAATCACTGTTCTCATAATTATTGCTCTCCTGCTTTTGCTCTTTCGAATCTAAATAGTTCATCCTCCAAAAATGGTATTTACTTTGGTTCCACTTTTTTGCTCCCACAATTAATATTTTGTTATATATGGGCTCATCTTTACTGTCTTTAAATGCCTTAGAGTAAGGGCAGCTAGTTGATGTAGTGCATAGAGCACCAGCCCTGAAGTCAGAAGACCTGAGTTCAAATCTGGTCTCAGATAGTTAACACTCTAACTGTGTGACCCTGGGCAAGTCACTTAATCCCAATTGCCTCAGTGAAAGAAAGAAAGGAAGGAAGGAAGGAAGGAAGGAAAGAAGGAAAAGAGGAAGGAAGGAAGGGAAGAAGGAAGGAAGGAAGGAAGGAGGAAGGAAGGAAGGAAGGAAGGAAGGAAGGAAGGAAGGAAGGAAGGAAGGAAGGAAGGAAGGAAGGAGGAAGGAGGGAAGGAGGAAGGAAGGAAGGAAGGAAGGAAGGAAGGAAGGAAGGAAGGAGGAAGGAAGGAAGGAGGAAGGAAGGAAGGAAAGAAGGAGGGAGAGAGGGAGGGAGGAAGGAAGGAAGGAAGGAAGGAAGGAAGGAAGGAAGGAAGGAAGGAAGGAAGGAAGGAGGGAGGAGGGAGGGAGGGAGGAAGGAAGGAAGGAAGGAAGGAAGGAAGGAAGGAAGGAAAAGAGGGAGGGAGGGAGGGAGAGAAGGAAGGAAGGAAAAGAGGAAGGAAGGAAGGAAGGAAAGAAGGAAGGAAGGAAGGAAGGAAGGAAGGAGGAAGGAAGGAAGGAAGGAAGGAAGGAAGGAAGGAAGGAAGGAAGGAAGAAAGAAAGAAGAAAAGAAAGAAAAGAAAGAAAAGAAAGAAAGAAAGAAAGAAGAAAGAAAAGAAAGAAAGAAAGAAAGAAAGAAAGAAAGAAAAGAAAAGAAAAGATAAATTCCTTAGAGTACCCAATCTGTGATCATAAGGTTTAAACAGTTTGATAATTTTTCCCCATAATAATTCAAAATGTTTTACAAAATGGTCAGACTTAATAGCAATCCCACCAAGAGTGTATTATTTTTGCTATTTTCTGTAGTCCTCCTAAGACTATCAACATCTTTTATCATTTTTATTAATTTGATGGCTAGAAAGTGACATTTCAGAGTTCTTTTAATTGGCATTTCTTTCAGGATTCATTATCTGAAGTGTTCTCTCCTCTCTGTTTATGAATGGACAATTCTTCTGAAAATAGCTTATGTTTTCTGACCACTTTATAAATTAGGGAAACAACATGGCTTCATATTTTTGCTCCCTGGTATACCCTGGCTAAAAAATCTTTTACTGTAGAAACTCAGTGTGAAATTTTTTCCCACTTGATAGTTTTTCTTATTATTTTAGTTGCATTAGTTTTTATCTTGAAAAGTATTTGATTTTACATTATTGACATTATTTTGTTCTTTTTAAAATAAACTCTATCACTCATTTGGTGATGAAATTTTCACCAACTATAATTCTGAAAACTACCACCTTCTGCTCCCTAAGATTTTTGGTTTAGGGTTTTTGTTATTGTTGTTGTCGTTGTTGTTGTTGCTGCTGTTATTGTGGAATCTTTTGGTGATATGACCTTTCATATTCATATCCATAATGGTTAATTGTGGTGGGTGATATAAGAACTGGTCTAAACCTATTTCCTGTCAAAATACTTTCAAGTTTTCCCAGGAGCCCTTCCTCCCAAAGTACTTGGTTGCTGTTGTTGGTTTTGTTGGGTTTTTTTTTTTTTAACTAAGTAACCCTTGAGTTCCTGTGTAGCCATATAGATCTCTTTAAACAGTGGTCTTTCACATAGGGGCTTATTCTTCACAGGCTTGTTGTAAGAATCAAATGATATATTTATAAAATATTTTGCAGAACTTAAAAGTGCTACCACAAATTCAACTCTGATCATGTCTTCAGTAGTGATTTTAAAAGATACATATTTTCTTGGAAAAAGAAATAGTATTTACATTCATCCCGCTTCCTCAAATCAAAGGGGAGGGGATTTTTTGGAATGTAATACCCTGGACCATCATGTAAGAACTGAGGGGTTTCTCAACGGGAACTTTGTCTCCCTGAGGCTCATTTTCCTCATGTAAACTGAGGGGACTGAAATCAATCTTTCAGGTCCCTTCAAAGTCTCAGCATCTATGGCATATTATGTTGTGATTGCTTTTTTTCTAACTTTCCTGGCAATATTAGCAGTAGGAAACACCCCAGGGGACTAGGGATGCAGGAATGGCTGTTTTCCACCTCAAAGTAAGTCAGAAGAGGGGAGGTATTGATTTTGATTGGAGGTGGAAAGGGCAAGGAGGTGAAGCAATTCAGTCAGCATAAATTAAATATGGAGCTTGTACTCTTAGACACAGGGAATTGCTCCTGACATCTTACTAGGTCTCAGACTTCAGGATTATAATCAAGAAGTTTTGTTTGTTTTGCTCTTATGTAAAATGGGAATAATAATCACCAGAGAACTTAATTCATGGAGTTATACCAATGCTGGAGCAAGTGAAACAATGTACCTAAAGTACTTTGTGAACCTTGTAACTATGTTTGATAAACTATATAAAACCATCAGCTATTGTTGCCCCTGAAATCCCAAGCCTGAAACAATGTACCTAAAGTGCTTTGTGAACCTTGTAACTATGTAATAACATTTGTAACTATATAAAACCATCAGCTATAGTTGCCCCTGAAATCCCAAGCTTGAAACAATGTACCTAAAGTGTTTGTGAACCTTGTAACTATGTAATAACATTAGTAACTATATAAAACCATCAGCTATTGTTGCCCCTGAAATCCCAAGCCTGAAACAATGTACCTAAAGTGCTTTGTGAACCTTGTAACTATGTAATAACCTTTGGAACTATATAAAACCATCAGCTATGGTTGTCCCTGAAATCCCAAGCTTGAAACAATGTACCTAAAGTGTTTGTGAACCTTGTAACTATGTAATAACATTTGTAACTATATAAAACCATCAGCTATTGTTGCTCCTGAAATCCCAAGCTTGAAACAATGTACCTAAAGTGCTTTGTGAACCTTGTAACTATGTAATAACCTTTGTAACTATATAAAACCATCAGCTATTGTTGCCCCTGAAATCCCAAGCTTGAAATAATGTACCTACAGTGCTTTGTGAACCTTGTAACTATGTAATAACCTCTGTAACTATATAAAACCATCAGCTACCGGTTGCCCCTGAAGTGCCAAGCCTGAAACAATGTACCTAAAGTGCTTTGTGAACCTTGTAACTATGTAATAACATTTGTAACTATATAAAACCATCAGCTATTGTTGCCCCTGAAATGCCAAGCCTGAAACAATGTACCTAAAGTGCTTTGTGAACCTTGTAACTATGTAATAACCTTTGGAACTATATAAAACCATCAGCTATTGTTGCCCCTGAAATCCCAAGCCCTAGGAGATTCTCAGTGAGAATGTGGGACAATGGAAGAAGCTTTCCCTCCTGTCACTGGCAGGACACTGTACTGCTCAGTGTCACACCCCTCTTGAGGCTTTCATTTCTTCCTTTGTGCAAGGAGGGACAGACTAGATGAATGACCTCTAAGATCCCTTGCAACTCCAGTGCTCTGACAGGATGGGTGACCTTGAAATCTCTGGGCTTCAGTTTCCCATTTTTAACATGAAGAAATGGATTAAAAGCCTTCTTTCTAGATCTACTCTCCTATGACTTGGAACACACCTGGAGCTTTTTCAAATATATATAATCATAGTTTATGGCATCATAGACTCGGAGCTAGCAACCTTGATCAAACCACATCACTTTACAAATAAATGAGGAAAGCAAATTTACCCCATCTACAGACAGGAAGGGGAGAGAAGACTGGAACTCTGGTCCTTGGACTCCAAATTAAGCATATTTTCTGCTTAACCAATCCTCTTATTTCTTTTCCTTTATTCACCTTGTAGGCAATTTAGGAGTGCTATTTGACCACTGGTCAATTGGGGCAGGTCAAGGGCCATGAGAAGGCTGCTGGGCAGAAAGCCTTAATGGAGGGAGTCCTGGTCCTGTTGTTATTCAGATTTTTATTCCCTGCTCAGATTCATCTGGTCTTAGCTTTTTTTTTTATGGATAACTTATTGTCTCAATTAGGATAATAAGCAGCAGATCTTAGTAATAGACCAAGGTATGGCATCTGAGTAAAATGGAATTCTTGATGGGGGTAATGACCCTAAGCTACATTAAAGTGTTCAGGCACTTCTCCCGGTGCTAGTGGTGAGTGGAGTGAATTCAAATGTCTGCCAAAATACCCAGAAGGCAGCCCCTACTCCGACTCACCCCAGCCCAGCCCTGTAGGAAGCCTATTTGTGAAGCAGATGCAGAGAGCAACAAAGCCTCCATGGATCTACTCCCATCTCCATCCTGGATTACTCTGGCTTCGTTCAGATCCAGCTCTGATGCACTCCTTCTCTAAAGGCCTTTCTCTCCAGCTGTGGCACTTCCTCGCTCAGATTGCCTTCCATCCACTTTGGATCTGTCTTGTAGGCACCTCCTTTTCTACACAACATGTGTCCCAGTAGAATGTATGCTCCCTGAGGGCAGGAACCATGTTTCTGCCTTTCTTTGTATTCTTACTTTCAGCACAGTTGGCAGTTCATAGTAAAGGCTTCATTAGTGCTTCTTGGCTGACCTACTCTGTGGGACATCCATTTGTTCCATTGCACTGTGGACTTGCTCTGCTTGATCTCAGATTCCTATTCACAGTGAGTCAATCTCAAAGGCTTCCAAGGTCACTGCCAGCTCTGTCATTCTCTGAAGCCAGGTTCCATAAATAAGGCACATCCTCTAACTGGCCTCAGTTTCCTAATTGGTAAAATGATAAACTTGGGCTTCATTCCTTCCATCCTGTGTGTTTCGTCATGCTCTCTAACATCTCTAAGAACACCATTGCTTCTGGGTGCCATGTTTTCCCTTCAATGGCCTCTGCTCCCCGTGCACCTTCAGGGTAGGAGCTGGGAACCTGAATTTGCTAGCAGATCCTAGGTCAGGAAGGAGAAATGGACAAGATTGAGGGGGAGGGTTGGGAGCCCCTCGGCAGGAGCCCAGGTCCCATGCAGGAAGCCTGATGCCATGACTCTCTACCTCACAGGACAAGCTCAGCAGACTGAAGGCCAAGGAAGCCAGGCTGGACTCGGAAAAGTGGAAACTCAAGGAAGCCTTGGAGGCCTCTGAGTGTCGAGCCATCAAGCTGGAGCTGAGCCAGCAGGCCACCCAAGAGCATCTTCAGCGGGCGCAGAGGAGTCTGAGCAGCCGGGAGGTCGAGGTCCAGGCCTACCGTGAGCAGGTGCAGGGGCTCGGGGCCCAGCTGGAGGAGAGCACGGCCAGACTGGCCTCCCGGCAGCAGGAGCTCGAGCATCTGAGCCACGAGCTGGCCAGGACCGAGGAGGCAGAGAGCCACCTCAAGGAGCGTGTGCGGAGCCTTACCCAGGCCCTGGCCGATGCCACCAGCAGTTCCTGCGGCCTCCAGGAGGACGTGGCCCATCTCCGCAAGGCTCTGGCAGCTGCCGAACACGACCGGCGGCTACTGCAGGTGAGCTAGTGCTTCGTGGCCCAGGAGGTCAGCCAGGGAGCATTCCCTAAGTGCCCACATGTGCCAAGCATTGTGCTGGTCCCGAGAACGCAAAGGAAACCAAAAACCACACTTCCTGCCTTTAGGATGTTTCCACTTGTCCTATAAATGGGTAGCTACAAGATACAGAAGAGATAGGAGGTAACCTTGGTAGGGGAGGGAGGAGGGGAGAGGGGAACACTTGAATATAGAGGATGGGGGAAAGATAGCCAGAAATGGGCAGGGCAGCTGGGGAGAGAGTCAGGGTTCAAGGTCCACCTTTTATGTCACACTCGGTGATGGGGATTACAAGCCACTGGGGTGGAGGAGGGACGAGTTGGTACCAGGCCTCCTTTGTGAGGCAAGAGAGATCCATGCTACTGCTGCTAGGGTAGAAGGACAGAACAGGAAGCACAGTTTGTGCTGGTGCAGCCTCAGCTTTTTCAGTACCAAACTCTGCCAGATTTAGTATGAATGATTTGAAGCTCACTGAGACAGACATTGGGTTCAGACCAATTCGGATGGCAACGGCTACATTTCAAGTGCTTCTTCATTTTATCAGAAGTCTGGGTACACTCTGAGGAACACCCTAATCTCTCGCCTCGGGGCTTTAACTGGGGAACCCTGGAACAATAAATGTTGGACACCTATGAGAAAATAGAGGCTTACTCCCTATTTGCCAGCATGCAATTCACAATATCCCGGGGTTTTATTAAAAACAACTAGGAATCAATCCCAAGGAATTATACAAATCCCTTCTCATGGAGACTGCCAACCAAGGACAATGACTTCCTTGATCCTGAAGGGCTCTTGGTTCTTTGCTTCTTGAAGAGGGAGGGAAAGCACAGGACTCCATGGATCTCTCCTTTTCTTCAGGTCATTCTATATGGCTCTGCAAGACCCCTTCCATCATATTTCCAATCCACATTTTAATTCTATCTCTTTAGAGCAAGATGGCGGCAGAAAAATCTCTCCCCAAAGACCTCTTTCCTGCTGGCTGTCAGTGTTCACTTTCTACAGGCCCCTTCACCGGTTACTTTTCTTTTCTCTTTGTGCCAGTCAGGTCCCATCCATTGTTCTTTAATTCATATCTCTTGGGGTGATTTTCCATAGTTTCTCAAATGGCAAAAAGAAAAGGAAGGCCTGGTTCCCACACGTTGTGCTCTAATCACCCTATTCCCTAACCCGAATCCCCCAATTTTCCTCCAGACTCAGCTCAAATCCTGCTTTGTGCAGAAGAACATCCCCACCCTTACCCCACTGCTAGCCCATTTTCTCTAAGATATCTTCCACTTATATTGCATAGTCTTTTATGTGCATAGTTAATACGCATGCTGTCTCCCCATTGTGACATAAGTTCCTTGAAGGCAGGGTCTATGTTTTTGCCTCTCTTTGGATCCCCAGCACTTGTTGTGTTCCAATCTGGTACACAGGAGGTGCTTAATATGTGCTTATTGACTGACCAAGAAAATGTCTTATCTACATTCCTTAAATTAGGTAAATAAGTTGCCAATATGAACACAAGGTCTTTCAGTTCAATCTAACGAGTATTAATTAAGCACCCACTATGTGCCTGGTACTGTGCTAGACCCTAGTAATCTAAAGACAAAAACAAAATGTTCCCTGCTTTCAAGGAGCTTATGTTCTGCTGAAGGGAGAGGTGCCACGTGTACCTGAAGAAGTAAAGTAAAAGAATAAATAAAGTATCTCTAGAGCAACTTGCAGAAGGCTGAAAGAGGATAATACCGAGGAGTGGAAAGTACTTGTCTACACAGACAGGACATTCGAGCTCAAAGAAGCAAAGTGATACCTTGCTCCAAGATGGTGGACGGAAGGGAGCACAATTGAGACCTGGAGGATCACACCTGCAAAGGCTCAGAGGCTGAAGCGGGAGATCAAGTGCAGAGAACAACAATCAAGCCACTGCTTGGAGCAAAGTGACTGAGACAATATGAAAGGGGGTCCCTGACCAGCTCCAGTCAGGCTGAGCCAGTAGCTCTGCTCGCAGAGGAGCTGAAAGCAGTCAGCTAGATGATGTGCTCCTGGAAGCTTTACTTTTTCATTCATCTGGGTCCCAGAACTTTAAAAGCAGAATCCCAGAGTCTTAGAATAAATCCCTAAATTATAGTCTCCGAACTAACTCCGGGATCTCCTGCTCCCAGGCTCTCAGCATCTCAGAGTGAGACTCACTGAGCTGTGGAGATGCACAATCCCCAAATCAGAGTTCCAGGACCACCGAAGCAAAACAACCCCAAGTGTTTCAGAATCCCCGAGTCTAGAAGCAGAGAGATATTGCACCCATAATGTCACTGTCAGAATCATTCTGCCTCTATCTCTGAGCCAGAATCTCAGGACCCCAATTCCATACATCCCAGAACTTTGGGTATCAAGAATCCTAGAATTCTTCAACAAGATTTCAGAATCAGTTGTGAAATCTCAGAATCATCCCAGAATCAGAGTCTCAGAATTTCCAAATCACTGAACACCAACATTCTAGTATTTCAGAATCACGAGATCTCACAAATTCAGTGCGGGGGCCTGGAGGAATCTCAGGATCCGAAAGTGCTAGGATTCAGTCCAAACTCTCAGCAATAGAGACTTCGGGAACATGGCCCAGATGCTATTAGAGCAGATGTCAAGAATACCAGGATCACAGAATCATGGAACCTCTTGCCCGGAGCATTACAGAACCCAGAATTAGAATCGCAAAGTTAGAGGCTTCAAATCAGAGATTCCCCAAATCCCTAAATCTCAGGATTGAAAAGCAACTTCAAGGCCATCTAATTTAACTCATGACTGACCAATGTACTTGACCAGTAATCATCCAGCCCCACTTGAAGGTTTCTACTTATAAGCAATTCATTGCATCCTAAAGCAGCCAGTTCCACTTAGTTTTCTCCTTTTATTAATCCTAAATCTGCCTCTCTGTAACTTCTAATTCTCTAAAGCCACACAAGAGAAATCTAATCTCGGACCTTTAATTTTTGCTCTCCTGTCGTTTTGTTCTCCAGGCTAATGCTCTAATTAAGCAGGGCCTCGTAGGTGATGGGAACTGGGCTGGAGCTAGGAATGGGAAATGTAATCTCTAATTCCTCCTCCCATCACCAAACATTTCCCCCAACCAGAATCATCTGAAATACCCTCTAAGAAGATTCTAGTTTCTTAGGGGATCATTTTTTGACTTGAGGAGAAGAGAAAGATGGCTGCTAGGTTCTTGGAGACAAGGAAATTAGACAAGAGGGTTAAAGGGAAGCAGAAGGGCCACAAAAGACACATTATTGACCCTTTTCCCAGAATCATAGAGTGTGATCTCTGGAAGAGATTCTAGAGATCAGCTAGTCCTGCCAGAGCCGGTGAGATACATGTGTGCACAAACATGCATGGTATCTATGTGCATATGTATGTATTTGTATCACACAGAATGGGCAGGCTCTATCGACACGGAGGGGGTAGGTACCCAAATACACACATTTATGTCCGGACCCCCATGGGTGTCAGCTGGCCATCCACGAGTCAGAAAGCTGTTAGATGAGGCATCCTCTGAGAATCAATGCAGCCCAGCACACACAGCCTGGGGGACTGAAAGCCAGGAAGTCCTGGATTTGAATCCTGACTCAGCTACCTGGAAAGGTTACTTCTGCTTTTTAGCCCTCAGTTTCCTCATCTGAGGCATGAGGTTCTGCCCCTTCAGGTGCATCACAGCTCTAGAAAGGGAATCAGAAACATCTCATCCAGTCCCTCCCCTCATATCAGGGGATGAAGCTGAGGCTCCGGGTACACAAGTCTATTCCTACACTGTTACAAATAGTCAGAGGTGAGATTGGAAGCCAGATCCTCTACAAGATCAGAGCCATTTCTTCCCTAGATTCTAAATGTAACCTGTCCTTACAATGTATCCGAGACAGGGCTGGAACCCTGCGCTCCTGGCCCCCAAAGTAGCCACGGCTCCTCTATGTCGCTTTGCTTCTCGAGGGAACAGTATCCCAATTTTCTAGACGAGATGCCCCGTGACTCCCTCAGGCTCCCAGTCAGCAAATGGCGGTGGGAGCCAAGAACTCTGAGGGCCCAGAAAGAGCTCATTCCATAGCACCCCCACCGTCTTGCTTATTAGGAGGGTGACAAACAGGGTCTAGCTGCGATCTCACACTCCGGGCAATAAGCGTTTGCTGCCTTCAGCCGCAAGCCCAGAGCACCTGGTGTTACTTAGCCGAGGACAGAGAATGGTGTGGATTGACTTAATTGCCCTCCAGAGTATGAAAGATTATATACTCCAGGTTTGTGCGACCGAAACCTGTGCCAAAGGCGTGACCTATGTTTCCCCCACATCGGCTGGTTTCCCCCTTTAGACTGGTCTGATCCAGCTTCCCCAAATCACTTCATCTCCTCATTAAAGCTGGATGCCCTGCCCTTCCCCCACCCTCAGACTTCTAAACCTACCTTCCCTCAACCAGAGGAGAAAGAGAGGAGAGGAAGAAGGGAAAAGGAGGGGAGGATGGAGGAGAGGAGAGAAAGAAAGGAGAAGGAGGGGAGGAGGAAGAAGGAGAGAGAGGAAGAAAGGAGAAGGAGGGGAGGAGGAAGAAGGAGAGGAGAGGAAGAAAGGAGAAGGAGGGGAGGAGGAAGAAGGAGAGGAGAGGAAGAAAGGAGAAGGAGGGGAGGAGGAAGAAGGAGAGGAGAGGAAGAAAGGAGAAGGAGGGGAGGAGGAAGAAGGAGAGGAGAGGAAGAAAGGAGGAGGGGAGGAGGAAGAAGGAGAGGAGAGGAAGAAAGGAGAAGGAGGGGAGGAGAAGAAGGAGAGGAGAGGAAGAAAGGAGAAGGAGGGGAGGAGGAAGAAGGAGAGGAGAGGAAGAAAGGAGAAGGAGGGGAGGAGGAAGAAGGAGAGGAGAGGAAGAAAGGAGAAGAGGAGAAGAAGGGAGAAGAAGAGGAGAGTGTAACGACCCCACTAACACCCAGGACATCCCAGAATCAGCTGGAATCAGGATAAGCAAAAGTCCTCCGTCTTTATTCTTGGTCCCCAAACGCAGGATTGAACAGGATGGAAGCAGAACCTCCACGACCACTTTCTTCCTCGTCTACCACTGAGAGTCCCTGGCTAGCTTTACTCCACTCCCTAGTCCCTCCTACAATCCTCTATACACCAATCATTGAGCCAGCACGGATAGTGGAAAGGACCATTTTCCAAACATATGCCCATAGAGTATCGTCCAAACAGCAGTTAGCCTCAAGTATTTGGCAGTCCTGACCTCAGGGCATTGATTCAATAGTTTCAGCCCTCTACAGGAGAGGAAGAAGGGAGAAGGAGGGGAGGAAGACAGAGGAGGAGGAAGGGGTCAAAGAGAAAAGACTGGGACCATGAGCACGTGTCCCATCACCACATCATAGCAGCCTCCCTCATCTTCAATTAGCAGCAGGGAATGCACACTGTCTCCATGATCCATAATCAGCCACGATGCTGACTCGAGGAGACGCAGGAGGTCACCTAATTTAGCTCCCTCACATTCCGGATAGAGAGAACGGGGTTCCAAGGAGGAGGCTGACCTAGCCCCAAATCCAGTTAGTGACAGGGCTGGGACCATTGTACATTCTGATCCTCACCTTTCTGGAAACCCATTCCCACACTGTGACTCTCCCTCATTCGGTGATGCCGGATGATTTCTAATGTTCCTCCTCTTCCTCTCTCCTACTCTGCAAAATAAGAGAAGAAACAGTTTATGTGGGTGTTGCCCTGGCAGCTGGGCTCCGCTGGGTACGCACGAGGGTTTACTGGCCAGGCCGGCTTCCGGACTCCTTGCGGCCCTTTGTTGCGGTCATTTTTTAAAAATGTCAGTTACCCTTCTCTGAAGAATGGTGAGAATCAAACCAGTGTCTGTGTGTTCCTCCATTACTTGTTTAAGGTCGTCAGCTAGGAGATAACGTGATGCTATTCAGTGTCTTCTCATCTCCACTCAATCAGCTGTAAGAACACAGGACCGCTCTTCCCAAAGTGATTCCCTCTGTCACTAAGTAAATCATTAGTTGCGTAATTTTTCCACGGCGCACCTGGGCTACCTCTTGTCAAGTGAGAACCTCAGAAACGCAACTTCTGATTTAAGACGCCCTCTGGCTTTTCCCACTCACAGCCATAGTTCAAGAGCCCCCACCCATAGTTTACTTTTCCCAATCAGAGAGCATAATTAATGCAAAGAAAAGGTCATTAAGGAAATCTTATAGTAAGAGAAGTGACATAGGGTATTTCCTCCATCAACCTACATCAATATCTCGTCTACAAGGATATGAACCATCAGTGAGAAGACTCTCACATTTGAGAGTGACACATGTAGGGAGCACGTGTGTTTATATGTGGATGGGGCTTATATTGGAAGCATTTGGAGCTAGGGCATGGCTGCAGATGGGCACTGGCATAAAGAACATGTGTAAAAGCCCAGTTCACTTGCTCCTTGACAACTCACATCTTGCACACCCTCTGTGATATTATCGTGCTGCTTTTTCATTGCCGGCCACACGGCAGGCACTTAGTAAATTATTTTCCTTCATGTTATCTCTTCTCTAGAAAGTATGTTCCTTGAAGACAGAGACTGTCTCCCCGGTGCTTAGGGAAGTTCTTAGCACATGGGGAGAACTTCATAATTGTTTTTTACTCATTCATTCATTCATTGGAGCACTCATTATCCATGTGCTCCCAGACCAATGCTTCCCAGGCTTGTTGTGAAGAACAAATGAAAAAGCTCAAGGAAAGTGCTTTGCATTGTGATTATTATTATTATTTATGAATATTATTTATATTCTTTATTATTATTAAATATATTAGAAAATAGTCATTAGAAGAGGATGAGCTAAAGATCAAATGATATTTGATCATAGACTCATTAAACAATTGGGGGATACAGAGCCAAATTTTGTTTTATTTTTAGGGGTACATGATCCAAAAAGCTTGGACACCCTGTTTCATTAATGTCCAGAAATAGAAGATAAGATTTTATACATACAGATAAACTTCCCAGGGTTTTTATCAGGCTCAAGTAAGATAACATGTATGTGGGGCTTTACAAATCTTAAAGTACTACACATGTATACGTAATATCTCTATAATCAATATGCCTATATATTGAACATATAGATATAGATACAATCAATCAGCTCACAATAAGCATTGATTTGATGCCTACTGTGCGCCAGGCACTACACTAGGAATATAATATCAAAAATCAAATAGTCCCTGAGCTTAGAGACCTTTCACCCAAGGCCTCCAACTCAGCCTAGGTGCCCATCACCCAGAGCCACAGGGTTCTAGTCATATTTCAAATCTTGATGCTAAAGAAGATAGGCCAAATGCCAACGTCGACCCATTGTGCCTAAATGCGTGCGTGTGCCCACGATACCCATGCCTCCCCTGTACCTATTCTGAAGAGCCAGTCAGTCTTAATTATATATTTCCAGCCCAGTCCATGGTTTCCTCAACTAGGGCAAATCATTATATTAGAAAACTTCTTAATGAACTTAGCTTTGATTTGCCAGCATTTTTCTGCCCTTCCTGCGCACCGCACTGGGATAAGCCAAAGTTCAGCATTAAGATTCCAGTATCTTGCCCATCAGTATTTAGAAGTCATTACTCCATTTTGTTTTTATATGGAATTTTATTGTTTTTTTTAAAGCCTTTTATTTACAAAGAATGGGTAATTTTTCCAACATTGACCCTTGTATAACCTTCTGTTGCAAATTTTCCCCGCCTTCCCCCATTCCCTCCCCTAGCTGGCAGATGATTTTATTTAATTTTCAAATGAAGTTTCACTTTCCCTCCCACCTCCCCCCCCCAAACCCATTAAAAAAAAACAAGAAAAACAAAGCCCTTGTTACAGTCGTGTTTATCTATAATCAGGCAAGATCAATCCTTGATTGACTCCATCCAAAAAAAAGGACGTCTCAATCTGCCTGTGAGTCCATCTCTCTCTATCAGCGCGTGCGTGGGGCGTTCCATCAGGAACACTGGGGAACTGTGGTTGGTCAGCGTCTGTAGCGGAGTTCCCAAGTCTTTCACAATTGTTTATCTTTACAATATTGTTGCCATTGTAGAAATCGGCCTCCTGGTTCTGCTCGCTTTATTCTGCATCAGTTTATGGAACTCTTCCAGGTTTCTCTGACACCGTCCCCTTCACCATGATGTCATTTCTAAAGACATTCGTCTTGTACCAGGGAATCTTGCCGAGAGGATCGCGGGTTCTGAACTGGACGGGACTCTTGTGGGTATAGAGTCCAACCTCCTCGTTTTAAAGATGAGGAAACCAGAGGCCAAGAGAGTTTAAGAGGCCAGACTGTGAGGTCCAAAAGGGCAGGGACTGTGTTTAACCTCTCATAATATCCCCAACATTTAGCCCAGTGCTTGGTACATTGAAGGTACCTGAAAACTATTTGTTAACTTGGCTCCTCAGCCTAAGTGCCTGAGACAAGGCCCAAGCCGCACTCCGAGCCTGGCATCCTATTCCCCCGAGCACTAACTAACCCCCGAGGTTCGAGGGAAAAGGACATCGCGTCTCCATCCCATTGCATCTTCCCATGTGCCCAGAGGCCAGAGCTGGTGTGAGCTGAAATCCTAGGAGGGCATTTACATAGATTGCTTCTGCAGGAACATCTGGACTCTGCCCGCCAAGCCCTGGGCGACAGCAAGAGACACAGCCACAGCCTGGCAGAAAGGGGCAAGCGCCTGGAGAGCCAACTGGCCCAGTTGGAGACGAGGAGCCGGGACCTGGAAGGGCAGCTGGAGCATCTGCAGAAGGTAAGGAGGAGAGGAGAAGGAGGAGAAAAATCGGGCCGAAGGGGACCGTGCAGGAAAGGGGCACAGGGGGACAGGGGAAGCAACTTCTCAGGAAGGAGGGGAAAGGGAAGGAGGGAAAGGGAGAAAGGAAAGCGACCCTGCTGGCTTTGGGCCCTTATCCTCTGTTTAATTTCATCATGCTTCCCGTGGCCCGGTGCAAACCCTCTGCATTCTGACTGTCCCCTGTGGCCTTAGCGGTCCCTCCCAGCCTTGCGTCATCTGCGGATGGGATGAGAGTGCCAACAATCCCTCTCATCCAAGGCGCTGACAGAAATGCTAACGGCATGGGGTCCTGAGGCACTCCCCCGGAGACCTCCCAAACCATCCGTTCTGGTTGCATTGTTTCCCAAGATCTCAGATCTGCACACAAGGGTAGAAGTTCTAATCTCCAAGGAATACTTAGCCACATCAGGAATTGCAGCTATGGTGGCAATAAAATTTCTGGCAAATATGATGAAGAGCAAGAAGGTTGAGTATGAGGAGAAACCGTTATCTCAGAAGTGGTCCAGGGGGCAGCAGGGCATGGTAGGTAAAGGGGAACTACAAGGTGTTACAAGGGAGAGTTTTTATGTGGCAAGTGGTCCCCAAAAACTCACCAAGGCCCCAGATCCCTGGAAAAGGAGCTGGGTCATGTCATGTTCTGGTGCCCATGAAAGGCTCTTGGACTTGGAATCAGAAGACCTGACCGGGTGCCTTCCAACTTCGGGTAAATCAGTCACCTTCCCTGAGCCTAAAGTGGGGGCATGGGACCCAATGACCTCTCCCATCACTTCCCGCTTTAAATGAATGATCCAATGACAGAGACATAGCAGGTGGACAGAAATAGACCCACAAGTCTAGAAGACCCAGGCTGTTACCTAGGGGCTTCCAGGATGAACAGAGTGGTGAATTTAGAGTCAGAAAAACCTGAGTTTTATTCCTACCTCAGATATGTCTTTGACATGAGACCCTGGTCAAATCATCTAACCTCTTTATGCCTCAGTTGCCCAATCTGTAATATGAGGAAGCTTGGACTTGTTAGCAACTAAGATCCTTTTCCGCTCTAAATCTATGACCTTATAATTCAAATACTTTTTAAACTATCAATAAACACTCATTTAATTGTTGTCGTGCTTTTACTCCAAACATGACAACTTTGCCCGATGACTCACAAGTTATTACACTATCAGTGGGGAGGTACACAGTATTATGGTTGATAGAATACTGGATGTGACATCAAGAGGAACTGGGTTTAATCCTGCCTCAGACCCTTATCAGCTGTGTCATCTTGGACAAGTCATTTTAAATTTTTAAGCCTTAAATTTTTCTTAATCTGTAAAATGAGGACAATTACAACATGTATCTCACAGGGTCAGAAAATAACCAACCGAGAGTCCCTACAACTTTGTCACTGGTTTCCTAAAATCATAGATTTGAAGCTGAAAAGATCCCACAGATCCATCCAATCCACCACTTTGTTTTACAAAACCGAGACCCAAGAGAACATTATTGATATCGTCATCATTAGTAGCAAGCAAGCATTTTATTAGGCACCTGCTGTATACCAGTCGCTGTACTAAGTGCTGGGTATTTAAAAAAAAGGTCCCACAGGAGAGACAGGATGGGATGGGTCCCTCCAAGAAGTCCATGTCGGCCTTTGTCTCCTCTCCCCCCCAGATCGTGCACAGACAGCGACAAAGCAAGGAAGAGGCCTTAGCCTCGGCCCAGAAGTTCCAGAGGGAGAATCACGCCCTGCAGGAGAAAATTTCCACCCTGCAGAGAGCTTTGAGCCGCCTGGAGAGAGAGCACAAGGAGATGGAGCGGTCGGCCGTCCAGCTGGAGAAGGACAACAGCGCTCTAAAGAGAACACTCTGTAGGGTATCGAGGAAAGCAGAGGCTGGAAGGCGCCTGTAAGGCAAGATCTAGGTTGGAACCCACACAAGGTCCCCGGCCAGGCTGCCAAGGAGCAGAGGATGGAGCCGCGGCAGTGTGGCCGTCCAGTGGCCGTCCAGTGCTCGTGGAGCTCCACCAACTATTATCTCACGGGACTGAAGTTTACAGCCTCCTCACAAGGGAGGCTTTAAAATGAGGAAACTGAGGCTCACAGACCTGGGACCAGAACGCAGATTTTCTGCTCTTGATTCGTCCTTTCTCTTTAGAGAACAAAAATCAGACCTGTGTGGTCATAGTTGTTAGAGAAAGAGCACTGGGCTTAAAGTCATTGACCCGAGTTTCAATTCTGCCTGTTCCCTCCAGCCACGTGCCCTGTCCAAGTCATTTCACCTCCGTTTCCCCGGTTGTCGAATGGAGATAATAACTGTAGCACCTACCTCGCAGGGTTGTTGTGAGGCTCGTGTGAGATAACGACTGTCAAATGTGCTATAAATTCTAAGTTTGCGATTCGGCCTTCCTTGAAGATGTATTATCTCAGCGCCTTTTTGTGAGGGAGGCTTGTGAAGGCGGGCATTCAATTCTTTGGGTGCGATCTGGGATTTCAGTGCTGTGTGTTGGGACAGCCACCAAAGTGCATCTGACCTTGGGCAGTGGTGAGAAGGATCACGGGGTCTGCCTGGAAAGGATCTCAGTGAACCTCTCACCTTATGGAGGAGGCAGCTGAGAGATCAGAGAGTAATGGAGGTAGAGTCCCACAGTTAATAAGTGTCAGAGATGGGACTCCTGCCTCCAGGACACATAAGTTCCTCTGCCCTGGTCAGATGGACCCAATAGTGTCTATTTCGGGCCAGTAGAGTTTTTAAATGATGTGGTAAGCTGGAGAGTTGATGAAGGATTTTGAGCCCCAAGCATATGAAGGAACTGGGAACAGCATTCATCCTAAAGATTAGAAAGAACCCTAGTAGCTTTAAGTCATTACAGAAAATGACTAAAGATTAATCATATTTTGTTGGGTCCCAGAGGGCAGAAACAGGAGTAAGGAGTCTCAAAGAGACAATTTCAGGCCAAATTCAGGAAAAGCTCCCTATATATTAGCGCTGTCCAGAAGCGGAAAGGGTGACTTCTCAAGGACTCCCTCCGTGGCGTCTCCGAGCTGAGGCCGGGTGACCCTTGTCAGGTTGGACCCCACGTCTGCCCAAGTTCCTTCCAGTTTTGAAATTTCATGATTCTGTGGCACTGAATCAAGGAATTCAGCCGAGAGAAATGGATGCAGAGAGAACTGAGATACAATAGTTTGCTTTCAAGTATTCCAAGAATTATCAAGGGACGAGACATGTTTTGCTTGGCCCTGGGGGCCAAAATTAGTCACTGGAAGTAGTTTTGGTGTAGGAAAAGCTTCCTATCTGTTGATCAAAAAAGTATTTGCATGCCTGTTGTATACCGGGTCTTGTACTTGACACTGGGAGTAAAATGGTTCTCGTCGTCCTGATCTCAGGAAGCGTATAGACTATGGAGGAAGATGACATGTACCAAGAATTCAGTGGCTTTTCAGTCTTCATGTCATGCTAGTCTGCCCGTATATCCTTTTTCTAATTCTCCTTTCTTCTTCCCACATCACATCATACAACTCTTCCCATTCTTTTCCTCATTTTTATGGTGTGGAAACATCCCTTTACATTCATGTTCTACATACTGTCCGGCTATCGATTAATCAACAGCCTTGTGTTTTGTTTCCAATTTTTTGTTACCACAAAAAAGAGAAAAAAAGAAAAAAATTCTGCAATGACACTATGTTGTAGGCGGGATCTCCAAGTCATGCCCTCCCCCGAGCCTTAGAGTCACTAGAGCAAAGATATTCATAGTTGAGTGACTTTTCCCAAATAATTCTCACTTGTTTTACAAACTTGTCAGAACAATTTGTACCACCACTAAGACAGCACGGATGCTCTGTTTTCCCAAAGCCCCTACGACACAAAAAGAGCATTTTTTATCGTCTCTATTGATTTTCTGGCTGTCAGGTGGCACCTCAGATTTGTTTCCGTGGAATTTTAAGATTGACAAAGTACTCTACACATGTTGTCTCACTTGATCATTCAGGGGAGTAAATCCAGACAATCAACCTGAAAAAAAATTATGCTGAGGTCGCATTATGGAGGATCCTGAACGTAGGGTAGGTATGAACTTCCTCTTATAGGGGACGGTATGTGGTCGTACCTTTAGGTAGGAGGTAGGAGAAGTTTCTCAGTCCAGGTAATATTTGGTAAATAACTCTACTGTCCTATGGATACCCTCCTTTTTTAGGACAAAGGCATGGTGAAATTGGGGGCTTATTTCCTCTCATACTGAATAGAGAATACAGAGAAAGGTTGCTGACATCCAAGGGGTTCAGGGACTGACAAAGTCTTCGGACTTCTGCTATAGACACTACAAAGTCCCTGCCTACTTTTGAAGAAAACAGCAACATGACCAGAGCTTTGCAATAGGGAGAATAATCTGGTGAAGGTCAGTTGCAGGATGAAGCAGGGACTCAGCTGGATGGTTATTGCTGTAGTATACACGGGAGAAGATGACGACTCAATTACGGCAATGAGATGGGGGCGCCGATGGGTGGTTATTACTATAGCACACACGGGGGATGCTGGGGACCCAACTATGGCAGCAAGATGGGGATGTAGGTGGGGGGTTATTGCTGTAGTACATACCAAGGGTTGATGAGGACCCAACTATTGGGCGGGGGGGCTTTACTGAGTGGTTATTACCAGAGGACACACAAGGGATGTTGAGGACCTTACTATGGCAGCGAGATGGAGATGTGAGTGGGGGGTTATTGCTGTAGTACATACCAAGGGATGATGAGGACCCAACTATTGGGGGGGGGGCTTTGCTGAGTGGTTATTACCAGAGGACACACAAGGGATGTTGAGGACTTTACTATGGCAACGAGATGGAGATGTAAGTGGGGGGTTATTACTAATAGTATGCACAGAAGGGAGGATGAAGACTCAGTGATGACAGTGAGAAAGGGACTCGGTTGGTGATTATCATAGTACACACAAGGAATATTGAGGACCCAACGATGGCAGCAAGATGGAAACCCCGTTGGATGGTTATTCCCACACAGCAACAGCAAGATGACGCTGGTTGGGTGGTTAAGATTACACACACAAGGGATGAGGAGGACTCAGCACGGATGGGGAGGGAGGACTCTGTTGGAGAGTTATTACTATAGGACACACTCAAGGGATGTTGAGGACCCAACTACGGCAGTAAGGTGGGACCTTGCTTGGGTGGTTATTACTGTAGAACACTTGGAGGTGACAAGGACCTAGGCTCTGTTGGCAGAGTAGAACAGATCCTCAGGATGTCCGGGAATGTGATCGGGGCCCCCACAAACAGCAACAGGCAACCCAGGAAATGGTAGGAGCGTGGAGATCCAGAAGGAGTGAGACCATGTACGAGGCCAGGCTCTTAACTTCACCGAAGGTCACCCTAAAAATAGGTCCTGGCCTTCTAAGATTATTTTTGTTAATTATTTGGAAATAAAGGAGTCGGGTCGAGTCCCTGCCGGGCCCCAGGGACACAAAGGAAGACAAAGACCTGCTCTCTGGGAACCCAAAGTCTAATGGGGGAGGCAGTTCTGCACAGACAAAAGGCAGTGGGGACAAGCAGGGGACAAGCAGCAGAGGAAAGGCTTCTTGCAGCAGGAGGATTTTATTAGGGACCCGGTGGATGTCAGGGAAGATGGAAGGGGCAGGGATGAGGATAGAAAGAGCAGGGGTGAGGATGGAAGGGTCAGGGTGAGGATAGAAAGGGCAGGGTGAGGATGGGGGCATAAGAAGGGTCTTCAAACAAAGAGATCCTGCATGAAATAATCACTGATGT
This sequence comes from Antechinus flavipes, assembly GCF_016432865.1. Lineage (NCBI taxonomy): Eukaryota > Metazoa > Chordata > Mammalia > Dasyuromorphia > Dasyuridae > Antechinus > Antechinus flavipes. Next base: position 9,911,018 of record NC_067400.1, on the reverse strand, counting down.
TTCTGAAGAGCATTCATATTGATAAATCGCTCTGCACTGATCATCACAAACTTCCCAAGGAGCCTCTGCGGTAGCTTCTGCAGGTATGGGTAATGGGTATCCATTTCACAGATGAGGAAAACTGAGGCTGCTGTGGGAGGTATCAGAGGAGAGGCTTCATGCAGACCTTCCTGGCTCTCTTAGGGCATCTCCCTCCCTCACTGCCTGCTGGCAGGCTCATGTTCCCAGCACCTGCTCTGGCTCCTTGTTGCCTTCAAACGTGGCTCAAAGGACACTCGGGGGTCATCAGGTGCGACCAGAAGCCCAGAGAGAGTGACTGACTTGCCAAGAATCACCCAGAGTGTAAGTGGGAGAGCCAGGTTGTCTGCCTGGAAAGCGGAGGCTCCGCCTCTCTGGGGTCCCAAGCTCCTGATCCCATCGACTTCTATCCAGGAAAGGCCTTTGCTGTTAATCCAAGGGGATCATGGAGCCCCAGGAAGGAGGACGGGTCCCTGAGGCAGAGGACCCCGCTCAGATCCTCCTTCCGGACCTGGAACCATTTGGCCCTGAGTGAGACACTTAAACTGCCTAAAGCCCAGCTCCCTCCGGGGTAAAATAAGGGACTGGACAGATGGCCTCTGAGCTCCCTTCCTCTCCAGGATCTTGTCCATCAGTCAACGGCCTTTCCTAAAGCCGCTCGGTGCCGTTGGGGCCCCACGTGCGAGGCCCATGAGCACAGCTGAGCCTCAGAGAGACTGCGCCAGGTGCTCCCGTCCCACCTGGGCTAGGGGTCAGTGGGGGGGCAGGGAAGGGGCTAATTAGCTCCAGGGAGGGAGGAAGTCAAATCCAAGCCAGGTGGCAAGCTGGTCTCCCCATGAACATGAGCCAGCGTCACTTGACCTCAACCCCTCCCTTCCAGAAATGGGCTCTGTGTATGTGTGTGTGTGAGAGACAGAGACAGAGACAGAGAAAGAAAAGGAGGGAGAGAGTGAGAGAGAGAGAGAGAGACAGAGAGAGACAGAGACAGAGAGAGAGAGAGAGAGACAAAGACAGAGAGACAGAGAGAGAGACAAAGACAGAGAGACAGAGAGAGATAGATAGAGAGAGAGAGAGACAAAGACAGAGAAAGAAAAGGAGGAGAGAGGGAGAGAGACAGAGACAGAGAGAGACAGAGAGAGAGAGAGAGAGAGACAAAGATAGAGAGACAGAGAGAGAGACAAAGACAGAGAGACAGAGACAGAGAGAGAGAGAGAGAGACAAAGAGAGACAGAGACAGAGAGAGACAGAGAGAGAGAGAGAGAGAGAGAGAGAAAGACAGAGAGAGACAGAGAGAGAGAGAGAGAGAGAGAGACAGAGACAGAGACAGAGAGACAGAGAGAGAGAGAGAGAAAGACAGAGAGACAGAGACAGAGAGAGACAGAGAGACAGAAAGACACACAGAGACACAGACAGACAGAAACATGAGACAGAGATAGGAAGGGGGAGACAAAGACAGAGAGAGGGAGGAAGACAGTGTGTGTGCCGTTAACCCTCCCTTCACCCGCTCTCCTCTGCCTCCTTTTTTGCCCGTCACCCTCCCAGTAAGGAGGAGAGAGGAGCGGACCCCGGTCATTTCTCCCGTTCTGAAGGCCTGTGACTCGGGACCCCTGGAACGGGCCCACGGCCTGAGGAGTGGTGGCCGGGCAGGCCTGACTCAGCCCGGGAGGCCGGGACTGCATGTGCTCCCAGCCCGTCTCCCCTGCCGCGTCCCTGTGCCAGACAAGGCCCGGTGTCCGGCAGTCCCGAGCCAGGCCGGGGAGAACGGGGAGGGGCCAAAGCCAGGGGCTTGGGCGCCACGAAGGGGGTGGGAGAAGGTTCCCCCAGAGCTCTTTGGGGAGAACGTGCTTGACATCGCGATTTCACACGCCCGGGGCTCTCGCTGCAATGAAACATCGGCCCGTGCCCCCCGGAGGGCACAGAATCCTGGCAGACCGGGCTGCTGGCCGGCGCCAAGGACATGCAGTCCGGAGGAACACCGTGAGCCGGCTGTCGGCGGAAGGCGGGGGAAAGTCTCCCCCCCCCCACTCCGTGCTGGCGACTGCCCCCGGTCTGGATCCCCTCCAAGCTGACAGCACGGGCTGTCTCTCCCTCCCACCCCCCACTGCTGGGGGGGGCGCTGACCTTGGTCCCCCGGCCTCCAGGAGAATTTAAGGGGCATCTCACTCTTTCCTTCTTGGGACCTGGTTCTGGAAACTTATTCTCATCGGGGCCAGTCAGCGGAGAAAACTCTTGCTCTGCCTCAGGCACGAAGGAAGGCAGGCTCCGACCTGCGCCCTCAGGCTAGGGCCCGAGCCCCATCCGGGAACCCTGGGGTTCTCCTGTCGGTTCCCAGCCCCAGACCCTGCTCCGCGCCCTCAGCGGGACCTCCATCCCCGCAGCCTCCGCCCTCCCCGACTTTACCCTTAGTGAGCCTCGGGTCCTGGTCCTTATAGACGTGGCCCAGCCTGGGTCGCTCCGGCACAGCTGCCTTCGCTCCTCTGATCACGTGCTGCCGGGCGATGATGGGCTGAAGGGGGGTCAGGGGCTTGGGGGGTTCTGGGGGCCGAGGCTTTCTGGGTTGGCCCTTCTTTCCCCAGTCACGTGCTGCCGGATGATGATGGGCTGAAGGGGGTCGGGGGAGGGGGCTGTACAATGTGAGCGGGGGCGAGGACGAGGGGCCCTCCCTCCCCCCCGTGGCTCCAGGCAGAGCCTGCATCGCCCCCCAAAGGGCCGGGAGTCCCCGAAGGCTGGAAGGCAAACCCGAGGCTCTCTCCCCCTCGTCGATTCCTCCTTCTCATCTGGAGCCATTTCTCCAGGAAAATCGTCTCGGGCTGCCAAGAGCGCTTCCTCCTAGGACGGAGCGCGAGGCTCCGGAGGAGAAACCCAGAAGGAGGCCGCGGGGCTTCCGCCCTCCCTCCCTGGCTGCTAAGCGTGGAAGGAGCCGCCAAGTCCTAGAAGGAGAAGCAGAGGGAAAGGGCCGCAGCTCGGTGTTTGTCCGACAGGCCTGCAAGAGTCTCCCCCAGGCGAGTCCGTGCTCCCGGCCGGTCAGGAGGAACCTGAAGGACTGTCGTGTTCTCCGCGTCCAAATGACTCCCGAAGTGGCTCTGAGCGGGACGGCCTTGGGGAGGCGGCTCATTTACCTGCAATACAGACTTTGGGTCAGGTCCTGAGTGCGAATCCCACCACGAGGCTCCCCGAAGTGTCTTGTCCTCTGCGTCTCATCTTCCTCAACCCTCCAATGAGCAGGTTGGATGTGATGGTCTCTGAGGTCCTTCCAGTTCTGGGTCCATGAGTCTCCCCACCCCTGCCCCCTGCCCCCTGCCCCCTGCCCTCTGCCCCCTGCCCCCTGTCCCCTGCCCCTTGCTCCCTGCCTCCTCCTTTCCTCCTTTGGAAATATGGTTCAGAGAGATCAGTAATATCATCCATCAGTCAACCAGTGAAACAGTGAACACACTGATCATTCACCTGGAGCCGAGGGGAGATTCGGGAGGCCTCCCCATGGTCGCTGCCAGACGGACAGATGGACCCGGGCTTCCTGAGACGGACAGATGGACCCGGGCTTCCTGAGACGGACAGATGGACCCGGGCCTGCTGTGACGGACAGATGGACCCGGGCCTGCTGTGACGGACAGATGGACCTGGGCTTGCTGTGAGCGATTCCCAGTCACCTCAGTGGTGGTTCCCAGTCACTGCTCCGTGAGGGGCCAGATCAACTATTCCCCTTCGCCATCTAGGATTCCTATGGATAAAGGTTGGAAAAATGGAAGTTTCCTCCTCCCCGACCCTGCACTTGGGCTGAGTCCGGCTGAAGCTTCTGGCCTTCTGGTGGAGGGCGGAATTACAGCCTCATCATCTCAAACTGTACCAAAGTGGGGGCAACTGGCCCAGCTGCCGGCTCCGCCACCGCTGCCTCTCCCCTCCCCTTCAAAGCGGGCTCTTCTAGGCACAGCATGCGAGCGAGAAGGAAGGTACATTCAGCCCGGAATGGAGGATCGGGCAGGAGTTTGCACCGTATCCTGAGGGCATCGGGAGGCAGACCCCACCCCAACCCTTCTTCCCCTGGGGAGGCCTGAGTTCCAATCCCACCTCAGGTCCTGAAGGCTGTGACCTGCCTGAGCCCAGTGGGAAAATGGGCGCCATTGCCGGCTGGGCTCCCTCAGCAGGTTGGAATAATGTGGGCAAGGGTATCCCCCCCCATAATTATTTATTATTTAACACACGTTGCTTTATGAATCATGTTGGGAGAGAAAAATCAAAGCAAAAGAGAAAAATCACAGGGGAGAAAATAAAACAGAAAAACAAAGTGAACAGAGCATTAGTGCTTTTCCGGCTGCAGATGGTGTTTTCTGTCCGGAGTCTATGGGGCTGCTGTGGATCCCTGAACCCCTAAGAACCGAGCCTTTCAGAGCTGATCGTTGCACCGTCTCACTGTCACTGTCTACGGTGTATTCCTGGCTCTGCTTGTTTCCCTCAGCATCAGTTCCCGTAAATCTTTCCAGGCCTTCCATAGAACAGTAACATCCCATGACCTTCGGGTACCACAGCTGTTCGGCCGTCCCCAGTTTGGGGGCGTCCACTCAGCCTCCCCTGCTTTGCCACGACAAGAAGAGCCGCCGCAAACATTGGCTCCTTTTCCCTCCTTCCCGATTTCCTTGGGACACGGGCCCAGGAGTGACCCAGTTCGGAAGCGCTTTGGGCAGGTTCCAGATCGCTCTCCAGAATGGCCGGATCAGTTCCAACTCCACCAACCACGCGTCAGTGCCCCAGTCCCCCCCCCCCAACGTTTGTCACTATCTTTTCCTGTCATTTCAGCCAGTCCGAGAGGTGTGAGGGGG